>NC_056560.1:34743275-34806117 GCF_013358625.1 Macadamia integrifolia | reverse complement strand
TTAGTTTTTATGGTATAGTGTTAGAGTTTAGGATTTAGGTTTAAGCAGTAGGGTTTAAGATTTAGATATAATGGTTTTAGGGTTTACGGTTTAGGGTTTAGGGTACATGGTTTAGGGTCTAGTGTTTAAGGTTTTGGGTTTACGGTTAGGGTTTAGGGTTTGGGGTTTAGGCTTTAGGGTTTTGTGTTTAGGGTTTAGGGTTTGGGTCTAAAGATTAGGGTTTAGGCATTTGGGTTTTCGAGATTAGGGTTTAGGGTTTAGGGATTAGGGTTTATGCGTTAGGGTTTTGGGTTCAGTGTTTTGGGTTTTTGGTTTAGGATTTAGGGTCTAGGGTAAAGGGTTTGGCATTTTGGATTTTTGGTTTAGGGTTTTGGGCTGAGGATTTAGGGCCCAGGGTTAAGGGTTTAGGGTTTCGTGCTTAGGATTAGGGGTTTGGGGTTTAGGGCTTAGGGTTTAGGGTTTAGGGTTTAGGGTTTAGTGTTTAGGGTTCAGGGTTTAGGGTTTAGGGTTTAGGGTTTGTGGTTTAGGATTTAAGGATTAGGGTTTTGTGTTTAGGGTTTAGGGTTAAGGTTTAGGGGTATAAGGTTTGGGGTTTAGGGTTTACGGATTAGGGTTTAGGGTTTAGAGATTAGGGTTTTAGGTCTAAGGTTTTGGGTTTAGGGTTTAGGGTTTTAGGGTAAAGGGTGTAGGGTAAAGAGTGTAGGGTTTGGGGTTCAGGTATTGAGGTATAGGGTTTAGGGTTTATGGTCTAGGTTTAGTATTTAAGGTTTACGGTTTAGGTTTTTAGGTTAGGGGTTTAGGTTTTAGGGATAAGGGTCATGGGTTAAAGGTTTTATGGATTTGGGTTTGGGGTATAGGGATTAGGGTTGATGGTTTAGGGAATAGGCTTTAAGGTTTAGGGTTTAGGGTTTAGGATTTGGGGTTTGAGTTTAGGGCTTAGTGTTTGGGTTAGGGTATAGGATTAAGGGTTTACAGATTAGAGTTTAGGGTTTAGGTTATATGGTTTCAGGTTTAGGTTTAAGCAGTAGGGTTTAAGATTTAGAGATTTTGGTCTTAGGGTTTACGGTTTACGGTTTAGGGTACATGGTTTAGGGTCTAGTGTTTAAGGTTTTGGGTTTACGGTTAGGGTTTAGGGTTTGGGGTTTAGGCTTTAGGGTTTTGTGTTTAGGGTTTAGGGTTTAGGGTTTGGGTTTAAAGATTAGGGTTTAGGCATTTGGGTTTTCGAGATTAGGGTTTAGGGTTTAGGGATTAGGGTTTATGCGTTAGGGTTTTGGGTTTACGGTTTAGGGTTTTGGGTTAACAGCTTGGGGTTTAGGGTTTTGGGTTTTGTGTATTGGGTTCAGGTTTTAGGGTAGAGGTCTTTACGGTTTTAGTTTTTTGGTTAGGGGTTTAGGTTTTGGGGATACAACTCCAGAGTATAGTGTCTTAGGGATTAGGGCTTGGAGTGTAGGGTTTAGGGTTGAGGGTCTTGGGTATAGGCTTTAGGGTTTAGGGTTTAGGTATTAGGGTTTTGGATTTTGGGTTTAGGGTTTAGATTTAGTGGTTTGGGTTATAGGTCTAGGGTATAGTTCTTTAGGGTTTCGGGTTCAGTGTTTTGGGTTTTGGGTTTAGGATTTAGGGTCTTGGGTAAAGGGTTTGGCATTTTGGATTTTGGGTTTAGGGTTTTGGGCTGAGGATTTAGGGCCCAGGGTTAAGGGTTAAGGGTTTCGTGCTTAGGATTGGGGGTTTGGGGTTTAGGGCTTAGGGTTTAGGGTTTAGTGTTTAGGGTTCAAGGTTTAGTGTTTAGGGTTTAGGGTTTGTGGTTTAGGATTTAAGGATTAGGGTTTTGGGTTTTGGGTTTTGGGTTTAGGGTTTATGGTTAAGGTTTGGGGTTTAGGGTTTACGGATTAGGGTTTAGGGTTTAGGGTTTAGGGATTAGGGTTCTAGGTCTAAGGTTTTGGGTTTAGGGTTTAGGGTTTTAGGGTAAAGGGTGTACGGTAAAGAGTGTAGGGTTAGGGATTCAGGTATTGAGGTATAGGGTTTAGGGTTTATGGTCTAGGTTTAGTATTTAAGGTTTACGGTTTAGGTTTTTAGGTTAGGGGCTTAGGTTTTAGGGATAAGGGTCATGGGTTAAAGGTTTTAAGGATTTGGGTTTGGGGTATAGGGATTAGGGTTGATGGTTTAGGGAATAGGCTTTAAGGTTTAGGGTTTAGGGTTTAGGGTTTAGGATTTGGGGTTTGAGTTTAGGGCTTAGTGTTTGGGTTAGGGTATAGGATTAAGGGTTACGGATTAGATTTTATGGTTTAGTGTCTTGGATTTAAGGTTTAGTGTTTGGGGTTTTGGTATTAGGGTTTATTTTTTATGGTATAGTGTTAGATTTTTAGGGTTTAGGTTATAAGGTTTCGGGTTTAGGTTTAAGCAGTAGGGTTTAAGATTCAGAGATTATGGTTTTAGGGTTTACGGTTTAGGGTATAGGGTACATGGTTTAGGGTCTAGTGTTTAAGGTTTTGGGTTTACGGTTAGGGTTTAGGGTTTGGGGTTTAGGCATTAGGGTTTTGTATTTAGGGTTTAGGGTTTGGGTTTAAAGATTAGGGTTTAGGCATTTGGGTTTTCGAGATTAGGGTTTAGGGTTTAGGGTTTAGGGATTAGGGTTTATGCGTTAGGGTTTAGGGTTTTGGGTATAGAGTTTAGGTCTTAATGTTTAGGGTTTCGGGTTTAAGGTTTTGGGTTTAGTATTTAAGGTTTTGGGTTCAAGGTTAAGGGCTTAGGGTTTAAAGTTTAGGGTTTAGGGTTTTGTGTTTAGGGTTTAGGGGTTAGGGTTTATTGCTTTTTGTTTTGGGTATAGGGATTAGGGCTTTAGAATTTGGGTTTAGGGCTCAACATTTCAGTTTTTGGGATTTGGGTTTAGGGTTTAGTGTTTTTGGTTCAGGGTTTATGGATTAGGGTGGGTTTAGGGTTTAAGGTTTGGGGTTTTGGGTTTGGAGTTTGAGTGTTAGGATTTTGCGTTTAGGTTTTAGGGTATAGGGCTTTATAGTTTAGGTTTTAGGGTTAGGGGTTTAAGGTTTCGAGTTTATAGTTTAGTGTTTATGGTTTAGGGTTTAGGGTTTAGGGTTTAAGGTTTAGGGTTATAGGGTTTAGGGTTTAGGGCTTAGGGTTTAGGGTTTTGGGGTTTAGGGTTTAGGGTTTAGGGTTTAGGGTTTAGGGTTTAAGGTTTAGAGTTTAAGGATTAGGGTTTAGGGCCTAGTATTTAAGGTTTACGGTTTGGTTTTTGGCTTAGGGAACTAGGTTTTAGGGATAAGGGTTAAGGGTTAAGTGTTTTTCAGATTAGGGTTTGGGATGTAGGGATTAGGGTTGAGGGTTCAGGGTATAGGCTATAGGGTTTAGGGTTTAGGGTTTAGGGTTTTGGGTCTAGGTATTATGGTTTAAGGTTTAAGGTTTAAGGTTTAGGGTTTGGGGTTAGTGGTTCAGGGTCAAGGGTTTAGGGGTTAGGGTTTTTGGGTTTAGGGTTTTAGGGTATAGGGTGTAGGGTTTGGGGTTCAGGTTTTGAGGTTTAGGGTTTAGGGTTTAAGGTTTAGGGGTTTAGTATATAAGGTTTATGGTTTAGCTTTTTGGGTTAGGGGTTTAGGTTTTAGGGATAAGGGTTATGGGTTAAAGGTTTTCGGGATTAGGGTATGGAGTGTTGGGATTAGGGTTGAGGGTTTAGGGAATAGGCTTTAGGGTTTAGGGTTTAGGATTTGGGGTTTGGGTTTTGGGCTTAGGGTTTGGGATTAGGGTGTAGGATGTTGGGTTTAGGGATTATATTTAATGGTTTAGCGTTTTGGATTTAAGGTTTAGAATTTAAGGTTTAGGAATTAAGGGTTTAGGGTTCAGTTTTTATGGTATAGTGTTAATGTTTAGGGTTTAGGTTATAAGGTTTCGGGTTTAGGGTTTAAGGTTTGGGGTTTAAAATTTAGTGATTAGGGTTATAAAGTTTAGGGTTTAGGGTTTAAGGGTTGGGGTTTAAAATTTAGTGATTAGGGTTATAAAGTTTGGGGTTTATGGTTCCTAGTTTAGGGTTTAGGGTTTAGGGTTTAGGGTTTAAGGTATAGGGTTTAGTATTTAAGGTTTTGTGTTTACGGTAAAGGTTTAGGGTTTGGGGTTTGGGGTTTGGGATTTGGGTTTAGGCTTTATGGTTTTGTTTTTAGGGTTTAGGGTTTAAGGTTTGGGTTTGAGGATTAGGGTTTAGGGATTAGGGTTTAGGGATTAGGGTTTTATGGATCAGGGTTTAGAGTTTAGGTTTTAGGGTTTGGGGATTACAGTTTAGTATTTAAGCTTTATGGTTTTGGGATTAGGGTTTAGGGTTTAGGGTTAAGGGTTTAAGGTTTGGGGTTAAAGGTTTAGGGTTTGTGCTTTAGGGTTTTGGGTTTTGGGTTTTGGGTTTTGGGTTTAGGGTTTAGGGTTTTGGGTTAACGGTTTGTAGTTTGGGGTACATGGTTTTGTGTTTTGGGTTTAGGCTTTAGGGTATAGAGCTTTATGGTTTTGGTTTTAGGGTTAGGGGTTTAGGGTTTTGGGTTTAGGGCGTAGGCTTTAGGGTTTAGGGTTTAGGTACTATGGTTTTGGGTTTTGGGTTTTGGGTTGAGGGTTTAAGATTTAGGGTCTAGGGTATAGGGTTTGTTTTTTAGGAATTTGGATTTAGGGTTCTAGGCTTAGGATTTAGGGTCTAGGGTTAAAGGTTTAGGGTTTTTGGTTTTGGGTTTTTGGTTTTGGGTTTTGGGTTTTGGGTTTTGGGTTTTGGGTTTTGGGTTTTGGATTGGGGGTTTGGGGTATAGGGCATACAGTTTAGGGTTCAGGGTTTAGGGTTAAGGGTTTGGGGTTTAGGATTTAGGGATTAGGGTTTTGGGTTCAGGATTTAGGGTTTAGGGTTTAGGTTTAGGGGTATCAAGTTTAGGGTTTAGGGTTTACGATTTAGGATTTAGGGTTTAGGGATTAGGGTTTTGGGTTTAAAGTTTTGGGTTTATGGTTTAGGGTCTATGGATTAGGATTTTGGGTTTAAGGATTAGGGTTTTTGTGTTTAAGGTTTAGCAAGTAGGTTTTAGGATTTTGGTTTTGTGGTTTAGTGTTTAGGGTTTAGGGTTTAGGGTTTTGGGTTTAGGGTTTTGGGTTTAGGGTTTAAGGTTTAGGGTTTATGGTTTAGGTTTTAGGGTATTGGGCTTAGGGTTTAAGGATTAGGGTTTTTGGGTTTAGGGTTTAAGGTTTAGGTTTTAAGATTTTGGTTTTAGGGTGTAGGGTTTAGCGTTTAGGGTTTAAGGTTTAGGTTTAGGGATTCAGGTTTTTGGGATTAGGGTTTAGGATATAGGATGTAGGGTTTGGGGTTTAGGTTTTAAGGTCTAGTGTTTAAGGTTTATGGTTTAGTGTTTACGGTTTAGGGATTTGGGTTTTGGGGTTTAGTTTTTAGCGTATAGGGTTAGGGTTTACGGTTTAGGATGAAAGCTTTGGGGTTTAAGGTTTATGGTTTAGGGTTTTGGGTTTAGGGATTAGGGTTTTAGGGTTTAGGGTTTAGGGTACAGGGTTTTGGGTTTAGGGATAAGGGCTTAGGGTTTTAAGTTTAGGGTTTTGGGTTTTGTGTTTAGAATTTTGGGTTAGGGTTTGTTGTTTTTGTTTCGGGTATAGGGATTAGGGCTTTCAAATTTGGGTTTATGGTTTAAGCTTTAGGTTTTTGGGATTGGGTTAGGGAATTAGGTTTTAGGGATAAGGAGTAAGGGTTAAGGGTTTTAGGGCATAGGGTTTGGGATGTAGGGATTCGGGCTGAGGGTTTAGGGTATAGGCTTTAGGGTTTAGTGTTTAGGGTTTTGGGTCTAGGTATTATGGTTTATGGTTTAGGGTTTGGGGTTAGTGGTTCAGTGCATAGCATTAGGGTATGGTTCTTTAGGGTTTAGGGTTTAGGGTTTTAGGGTAAAGGGTGTAGGGTAAAGAGTGTAGGGTTTGGGGTTTAGGTATTGAGGTATAGGGTTTAGGGTTTACGGTCTAGGGTTTAGTATTTAAGGTTTATGGTTTAGGTTTTTAGGTTAGGGGTTTAGGTTTTAGGGATAAGGGTCATGGGTTAAAGGTTTTAAGGATTAGGGTTTGGGGTGTAGGGATTAGGGTTGATGGTTTAGGGAGTAGGCTTTAAGGTTTAGGGTTTAGGGTTTAGGATTTGGGTTTGAGTTTAGGGCTTAGTGTTTGGGTTAGGGTATAGGATTAAGGGTTTACGAATTAGATATTAAGGTTTAGTGTCTTGGATTTAAGGTTTAGTGTTTAGGGTTTTGGTATTAGGGTTTAGTTTTTATGGTATAGTGTTAGAGTTTAGGATTTAGGTTTAAGCAGTAGGGTTTAAGATTTAGATATTATGGATTTAGGGTTTACGGTTTAGGGTTTAGGGTACATGGTTTAGGGTCTAGTGTTTAAGGTTTTGGGTTTACGGTTAGGGTTTAGGGTTTGGGGTTTAGGCTTTAGGGTTTTGTGTTTAGGGTTTAGGGTTTGGGTTTAAAGATTAGGGTTTAGGCATTTGGGTCTTCGAGATTAGGGTTTAGGGTTTCGGGGTTAGGGTTTATGCGTTATGGTTTTGGGTTTAAGGTTTAGGGTTTAGGGTTTAGGGTTTAGGGTTTTGGGTAAACAGCTTGGGGTTTAGGGTTTTGGGTTTTGTGTATTGGGTTCAGGTTTTAAGGTATAGGTCTTTACGGTTTTAGGTGTTTGGTTAGGGGTTTAGGTTTTGGGGATACAGCTCAAGAGTTTAGTGTCTTAGGGATTAGGGCTTGGAGTGTAGGGTTT
The DNA here is from genome assembly GCF_013358625.1 of Macadamia integrifolia. NCBI lineage: Eukaryota > Viridiplantae > Streptophyta > Magnoliopsida > Proteales > Proteaceae > Macadamia > Macadamia integrifolia. The sequence continues at coordinate 34,799,352 of NC_056560.1, read as the reverse complement.
AGGGTTGAGGGTTTTAGGTATAGGCTTTAGGGTTTAGGGTTTAGGTGTTATGGTTTTGGATTTAGGGTTTAGGGTTTAGATTTAGTGGTTTGGGTTATAGGTCTGGGGTATAGTTCTTTAGGGTTTCGGGTTCCGTGTTTTGGGTTTTGGATTTTGGGTTTAGGATTTAGGGTCTAGGGTAAAGGGTTTAGCATTTTGGATTTTGGGTTTAGGGTTTTGGGATGAGGATTTAGGGCCCAGGGTTAAGGGTTTTGGGTTTCGTGCTTGGGATTGGGGGTTATGGGTTTAGGGCTTAGGGTTTAGTGTTTAGGGTTCTTGGTTTAGGGTTGAGGGTTTAGGGTTTGTGGTTTAGGATTTAAGGATTAGGGTTTTGGGTTTAGGGTTTAGGGTTTAGGGTTTAGGGTTAAGGTTTAGGGGTATAAGGTTTGGGGTTTAGGGTTTACGGATTAGGGTTTAAGGTTTAGGGATTAGGGTTTTAGGTCTAAGGTTTTGGGTTTAGGGTTTAGGGTTTTAGGGTAAAGGGTGTAGGGTAAAGAGTGTAGGGTTTGTGGTTCAGGTATTGAGGTATAGGGTTTAGTGTTTATGGTCTAGGTTTAGTATTTAAGGTTTACGGTTTAGGTTTTTAGGTTAGGGGTTTAGGGTTTAGGGTTTAGGGTTTAGGATTTGGGGTTTGAGTTTAGGGCTTAGTGTTTGGGTTAGGGTATAGGATTAAGGGTTTACGGATTAGATTTTAAGGTTTAGTGTCTTGGATTTAAGGTTTAGTGTTTAGGGTTTTGGTATTAGTGTTTATTTTTTAAGGTATAGTGTTAGAGTTTAGGGTTTAGGTTATAAGGTTTCGGGTTTAGGTTTAAGCAGTAGGGTTTAAGATTTAGAGATTATGGTTTTAGGGTTTACGGTTTAGGGTTTGGGGTACATGGTTTAGGGTCTAGTGTTTAGTGTTTTGGGTTTACGGTTAGGGTTTAGGGTTTGGGTTTAAAGATTAGGGTTTAGGCATTTGGGTTTTCGAGATTAGGGTTTAGGGTTTAGGGTTTAGGGTTTAGGGATTAGGGTTTATGCGTTAGGGTTTTGGATTTTGGGTTTAGGGTTTAGGGTTTTGGGTTAACAGCTTGGGGTTTTCGGTTTTGTGTTTTGGGTTTAGGTTTTGGGGTTTAGGGTTTAAGGATTAGGGTGTTTGGTTTTGGGGTTTAGCAACTAAGTTTAAGGATTTTTGTTTTTGGGTTTAGGGTTTAGAGTTTTGGGTTTAGGGTTTTGGGTTTTGGGTTTAGGGTTTAGGGTTTAGGGTTTAGGTTTTAGGGTATTGGGCTTAGGGTTTAAGGATTAGGATTTTTGGATATAGGGTTTAGGGTGTAGGTTTTAGGATTTTGGATTTAGGATTTAGGATTTAGGGTTTAGGGTTTGAGGATTAGGTTTCGGGATTAGGGTTTTAGGGTTTAGGGATTATTGTATAGGATGTAGTGTTTAGTGTTTAGATATTAAGGTCTAGTGTATTGAATTTAAGGTTTAGTGTTTACAGTTTAGGGATTTGGGTTTTTGGGTTTAGTTTTTAGCGTATAGGGTTAGGGTTTAGAGTTTCGGTTAAACGGTTTAAGGTTTAGGGTTTAGGGTTTAGGGTTTAGGGTACAGGGTTTAGGGTTTATGGTTTAGGTTTTAATGTTTAGAGTATTGGGTTTAAGGTTAAGGGTTTAGTGTTAAAGCCTTAGGGTTTAGAGTTTTGTGTTGAGGGTTAAGTGTTAGGGTTTATTGTTTTTTGTTTCATGCTTAGGGATTAGGGCTTTAGAATTTGGGTATAGGGTTTAAGGTTTAGGTTTTCGGGATTAGGGTATAGGGTTTAGTCTTTATGGTTTATGATTTAGGGATTAGGGTTTTTGGTTTAGGGTTTAAGGTTTAGGGTTTAGGGTTTGGGGTTTATGCTTTAGGGTTTTGGGTTTGAGGTTGAGGGTTTTCGGTTAACGGTGTAGGGTTTAGGGTTTAGGGTTTTGTGTTTTGGGTTTAGGTTTTAGGGTATAGGGCTTTACAGTTTAGGTTTTAGGTTTAGGGGTTTAGGGTTTAGGGTTTAGGGTATAGGGTTTAGGGTTTAGGGATTAGGGTTTAGGGTTTAGGGTTTAGGGTTTAGGGTAAAGGGTTTAGGGTTTAGGGTAAAGGGTTTGGGTTTAGGATTTGGGGTTTATGGTTTTGGGCTTTGGATTTAGGGTTTAGGGTATAGGGTTTAGGGTTTAGGGTTTAAGGCTTAGGTTTTGGGTTTAGGGTTTAGGGTTTAGGAATTATGGTTTATGGTTTAGGCTTAGGATTTAGGGTCTAGGGTATAGGGTTTGGTGTTTAGGATTTTGGGTTTAGGGTTTTGGGCTTAGGATTTTGGGTTTAGGGTTTTGGGCTTAGGATTTAGGTACTAGGGTTCAGGGTTTAGGGTTTAGGGTATAGGATGTTGGGTTTAGGGTTTAGGGTTTAGGTTTCAAGGTCTAGTGTTTAGGCTTTAAGGTTTAGTATTTACAGTTTAGGGATTAGGCTTTTAGGGTTTAGTTTTTATCATATAGGGTTGTGGTTTAGGGTTTATTGTAAAAAGGTTTAGGGTTTAGGATTTAATGTTTAGGGTTTAGGGTTTAAGGTTTAGTGTTTAGGGTTTAGGGTTTAGGGTTTAGGGGTTAGGGTTTCAGGGTTTAGGGTTTAGGGTATAGGGTTTTGGGTTTTTGGTTTAGGGTTTAGGTTTCGGGTTTAAGGTTTAGGGTTTAGTATTTAATGTTTTGGATTTAGGGTTAAGGTTTAGGGTTATAGGGTTTTGGGTTTAGGGTTTAGGGTTTAGGGTTTAGGGTTTAGGGTCTTGGGTTTAGGGTTTAGGGTTTTGTGTTTAGGGATTAAGGTTTAGAGTTTTGGGATTAGGGATTAGGGTTTTGGGTTTAGTATTTAAGGTTTACGGTTTAGGTTTTGGGGTTAGGGAATTAGGTTTTAGGGATAAGCCTTAAGGGTTAAAGGTTTTTGGGATTAGGGTTGAGGGTTTAGGGTATAGGCTTTCGGGTTTAGGGTTTAGGGTTTTGAGTCTAGGTATTAGGGTTTAAATTTAGGGTTTGGGGTTAGTGGTTCAGTGTATAGTGTTAGCTTAAAGTTCTTTAGGGATTAGGGTTTTAGGGGTTAGGGGTTTGGGGTTTAGGGATAATGGTCAAGGGTTAGAGGTTTTAGGGATTAGGGTTTGGGGTGTAGGGATTAGGGTTGAGGGTTTCTGGAATAGGCTTTAGGGTTTAGGGTTTAGGGTTTTGGATTTGGGGTTTGGGTTTAGGGCTTAGGGTTTTGGGTTGTGAGTATAGGATGTTGGGTTTAGGGATTAGATTTTAAGGTTTAGTGCTTAGGGTTGGGTTATTTGGGTTTTAGGTTCAGTTTTTATGGTAAAGTGTTACTGTTTAGGGTTTAGGTTATACTGTTTCGGGTTTGAGGTTTATGGTTTAAGATTTAGGCATTAGGGTTTTAACGTTTAGGGTTTAGGGTACATGGTTTAGGGTTTAGGGTTTAAGGTTTAGGGTTTATTATTTAAGGTTTTGGGTTTACGGTTAGGGTTTTGGGTTTGGGTTTAAAGATTAGGGTTTAGGCATTTGGGTTTTCGAGATTAGGGTTTAGGGTTTAGGGTTTAGGGTTTAGGGATTAGGGTTTATGCGTTAGGGTTTTGGATTTTGGGTTTAGGGTTTAGGGTTTTGGGTTAACAGCTTGGGGTTTTGGGTTTTGTGTTTTGGGTTTAGGTTTTGGGGTTTAGGGTTTAAGGATTAGGGCGTTTGGTTTTGGGGTTTAGCAACTAAGTTTAAGGATTTTTGTTTTTGGGTTTAGGGTTTAGAGTTTTGGGTTTAGGGTTTTGGGTTTTGGGTTTTGGGTTTTGGGTTTAGGGTTTAGGGTTTAGGGTTTAGGTTTTAGGGTATTGGGCTTAGGGTTTAAGGATTAGGATTTTTGGATATAGGGTTTAGGGTGTAGGTTTTAGGATTTTGGATTTAGGATTTAGGATTTAGGGTTTAGGGTTTGAGGATTAGGTTTCGGGATTAGGGTTTTAGGGTTTAGGGTTTATTGTATAGGATGTAGTGTTTAGTGTTTAGATATTAAGGTCTAGTGTATTGAATTTAAGGTTTAGTGTTTACAGTTTAGGGATTTGGGTTTTTGGGTTTAGTTTTTAGCGTATAGGGTTAGGGTTTAGAGTTTCGGTTAAACGGTTTAAGGTTTAGGGTTTAGGGTTTAGGGTTTAGGGTACAGGGTTTAGGGTTTATGGTTTAGGTTTTAATGTTTAGAGTATTGGGTTTAAGGTTAAGGGTTTAGTGTTAAAGCCTTAGGGTTTAGAGTTTTGTGTTGAGGGTTAAGTGTTAGGGTTTATTGTTTTTTGTTTCATGCTTAGGGATTAGGGCTTTAGAATTTGGGTATAGGGTTTAAGGTTTAGGTTTTCGGGATTAGGGTATAGGGTTTAGTCTTTATGGTTTATGATTTAGGGATTAGGGTTTTTGGTTTAGGGTTTAAGGTTTAGGGTTTAGGGTTTGGGGTTTATGCTTTATGGTTTTGGGTTTGAGGTTGAGGGTTTTCGGTTAACGGTGTAGGGTTTAGGGTTTAGGGTTTTGTGTTTTGGGTTTAGGTTTTAGGGTATAGGGCTTTACAGTTTAGGTTTTAGGGTTAGGGGCTTAGGGTTTAGGGTATAGGGTTTAGGGTTTAGGGATTAGGGTTTAGGGTTTAGGGTTTAGGGTTTAGGGTTTAGGGTAAAGGGTTTGGGTTTAGGATTTGGGGTTTATGGTTTTGGGCTTTGGATTTAGGGTTTAGGGTATAGGGTTTAGGGTTTAGGGTTTAAGGCTTAGGTTTTGGGTTTAGGGTTTAGGGTTTAGGGTTTAGGGTTTAGGAATTATGGTTTATGGTTTAGGCTTAGGATTTAGGGTCTAGGGTATAGGGTTTGGTGTTTAGGATTTTGGGTTTAGGGTTTTGGGCTTAGGATTTTGGGTTTAGGGTTTTGGGCTTAGGATTTAGGTACTAGGGTTCAGGGTTTAGGGTTTAGGGTATAGGATGTTGGGTTTAGGGTTTAGGGTTTAGGTTTCAAGGTCTAGTGTTTAGGCTTTAAGGTTTAGTATTTACAGTTTAGGGATTAGGGTTTTAGGGTTTAGTTTTTATCATATAGGGTTGTGGTTTAGGGTTTATTGTAAAAAGGTTTAGGGTTTAGGATTTAATGTTTAGGGTTTAGGGTTTAAGGTTTAGTGTTTAGGGTTTAGGGTTTAGGGTTTAGGGGTTAGGGTTTCAGGGTTTAGGGTTTAGGGTATAGGGTTTTGGGTTTTTGGTTTAGGGTTTAGGTTTCGGGTTTAAGGTTTAGGGTTTAGTATTTAATGTTTTGGATTTAGGGTTAAGGTTTAGGGTTATAGGGTTTTGGGTTTAGGGTTTAGGGTTTAGGGTTTAGGGTTTAGGGTCTTGGGTTTAGGGTTTAGGGTTTTGTGTTTAGGGATTAAGGTTTAGAGTTTAGGGATTAGGGATTAGGGTTTTGGGTTTAGTATTTAAGGTTTACGGTTTAGGTTTTGGGGTTAGGGAATTAGGTTTTAGGGATAAGGCTTAAGGGTTAAAGGTTTTTGGGATTAGGGTTTGGGTTGTAGGGATTAGGGTTGAGGGTTTAGGGTATAGGCTTTCGGGTTTAGGGTTTAGGGTTTTGGGTCTAGGTATTAGGGTTTAAATTTAGGGTTTGGGGTTAGTGGTTCAGTGTATAGTGTTAGCTTAAAGTTCTTTAGGGATTAGGGTTTTAGGGGTTAGGGGTTTGGGGTTTAGGGATAATGGTCAAGGGTTAGAGGTTTTAGGGATTAGGGTTTGGGGTGTAGGGATTAGGGTTGAGGGTTTCTGGAATAGGCTTTAGGGTTTAGGGTTTAGGGTTTTGGATTTGGGGTTTGGGTTTAGGGCTTAGGGTTTTGGGTTGTGAGTATAGGATGTTGGGTTTAGGGATTAGATTTTAAGGTTTAGTGCTTAGGGTTGGGTTATTTGGGTTTTAGGTTCAGTTTTTATGGTAAAGTGTTACTGTTTAGGGTTTAGGTTATACTGTTTCGGGTTTGAGGTTTATGGTTTAAGATTTAGGCATTAGGGTTTTAACGTTTAGGGTTTAGGGTACATGGTTTAGGGTTTAGGGTTTAAGGTTTAGGGTTTATTATTTAAGGTTTTGGGTTTACGGCTAGGGTTTAGGGTTTACAGTTAGGGTTTAGGGTTTTAGGTTTAGGGTTTGGGGTTTAGGCTTAAGGGTTTTGTGTTTAGGGTTTAGGGTTTAGTCTTTATGGTTTTGGGTTAACAGCTTGGGGTTTAGGGTTTTGTGTTTTGGGTTAAGGTTTTAGGGTATAGGTCTTTACGGTTTTAGTTTTTTGGTTAGGGGTTTAGGTTTTGGGGATACAGCTCCAGAGTTTAGTGTCTTAGGGATTAGGGCTTTGAGTGTAGAGTTTAGGGTTGAGGGTATAGGGTATAGGCTTTAGGGTTTAGGGTTTAGGTATTATGGTTTTGGATTTAGGGTTTAGGGTTTAGATTTATTGGTTTGGGTTATAAGGTTAGGGTATAGTTCTTTAGGGTTTTGGGATCAGTGTTTTGGGTTTTGGGTTTAGGATTTAGTGTCTAGGGTAAAGGGTTTGGCATTTTGGATTTTGGGTTTAGGGTTTTGGGCTGAGGATTTAGGGCCCAGGGTTAAGGGTTTAGGGTTTCGTACTTAGGATTGGGGGTTTGGGGTTTAGGGCTTAGGGTTTAGGGTTTAGGGTTTAGGGTTTAGTGTTTAGGGTTCAGGGTTTAGGGTTTAGGGTTTAGGGTTTAGGGTTTGTGGTTTAGGATTTAAGTATTAGGGTTTTGGGTTTAAGGTTTAGGGTTAAGGTTTAGGGGTATAAGGTTTGGGGTTTAGGGTTTACGGATTAGGGTTTAGGGTTTAGGGATTAGGGTTTGAGGTCTATGGTTTTCGGTTTAGGGTTTAGGGTTTTAGGGTAAGGAGTGTAGGGTTTGGGGTTCGGGTATTGAGGTATAGGGTTTAGGGTTTATGGTCTAGGGTTTAGTATGTAAGGTTTTTGGTTTAGGTTTTTAGGTTAGGGGTTTAGGTTTTAGGGATCAGGGTCGTGGGTTAAAGGTTTTAAGGATTTGGGTTTGGGTTATAGGGATTAGGGTTGATGGTTTAGGGAATTGGCTTTAAGGTTTAGTGTTTAGGGTTTAGGATTTGGGGTTTGAGTTTAGGGCTTAGTGTTTGGGTTAGGGTATAGGATTAAGGGTTTACGGATTAGATTTTAAGGTTTAGTGTCTTGGATTTAAGGTTTAGTGTTTAGGGTTTTGGTATTAGTGTTTATTTTTTAAGGTATAGTGTTAGAGTTTTAGGGTTTAGGTTATAAGGTTTCGGGTTTAGGTTTAAGCAGTAGGGTTTAAGATTTAGAGATTATGGTTTTAGGGTTTACGGTTTAGGGTTTGGGGTACATGGTTTAGGGTCTAGTGTTTAGTGTTTTGGGTTTACGGTTAGGGTTTAGGGTTTGGGTTTAAAGATTAGGGTTTAGGCATTTGGGTTTTCGAGATTAGGGTTTAGGGTTTAGGGTTTAGGGTTTAGGGATTAGGTCAGGGTTTGGGGTAAAGGGTTTGGGGTTTAGGGTTTAGGGATTAGGGTTTTGGGTTCAGGATTTATGGTTTAGGTTTAGGGGTGTAAGGTTTAGGGTTTAGGGTTTACAGTTTAGGGCTTAGGGTTTTGGGTTTAAGGTTTAGGGTTTAGGGTTTAGGGTTCATGGATTAGGGTTTAAGAATTAGGGTTTTTGGGTTTGGGGCTTAGTATGTAGGTTTTATGATTTTTGTTCCGAGGTTTAGGGTTTTGGGTTTATGGTTTAGGATATTTTTGGGCTTAGGGTTTAAGGATTAGGGTTTTTGGATTAAGGGTTTAGGGTGTAGGTTTTAGGATTTAGCTTTTTAGATTTAGGGTTTAGGCTTTTAGGTTTAGGTTTTGGGATTAGGGTTTTAGGGTTTAGGGTTTAGGGTATAGGATGTTGGGTTTAGGGTTTAGGGTTTAGGGTTTAGGTTTCAAGGTCTAGTGTTTAGGCTTTAAGGTTTAGTGTTTACAGTTTAGGGATTAGGGTTTTAGGGTTTAGTTTTTAGCGTATAGGGTTGTGGTTCAGGGTTTATGGTAAAAAGGTTTAGGGTTTAGGATTTAATGTTTAGGGTTTAGGGTTTAGGGTTTAAGGTTTTGTGTTTAGGGTTTAGGGTTTAGGGGTTAGGGTTTCAAGGTTTAGGGTTTAGGGTATAGGGTTTTGGGTTTAGGGTTTAGGTTTCGGGTTTAAGGTTTAGGGTTTAGTATTTAATGTTTTGGATTTAGGGTTAAGGTTTAGGGTTATAGGGTTTTGGGTTTTGGGTTTTGGGTTTAGGGTTTAGGGTTTATGGTTTAGGGTCTTGGGTTTAGGGTTTAGGGTTTTGTGTTTAGGGATTAAGGTTTAGAGTTTAGGGATTAGGGATTAGGGTTTTGGGTTTAGTATTTAAGGTTTACGGTTTAGGTTTTGGGGTTAGGGAATTAGGTTTTAGGGATAAGGCTAAGGGTTAAAGGTTTTTGGGATTAGGGTTTGGGTTGTAGGGATTAGGGTTGGGGGTTTAGGGTTTTGGGTCTAGGTATTAGGGTTTAAATTTAGAGTTTGGGGTTAGTGGTTCAGTGTATAGTGTTAGCTTAAAGTTCTTTAGGGATTAGGGTTTAGGGATTAGGGTTTTAGGGGTTAGGGGTTTGGGGTTTAGGGATAATGGTCAAGGGTTAGAGGTTTTAGTGATTAGGGTTTGGGGTGTAGAGATTAGGGTTGAGGGTTTCTGGAATAGGCTTTAGGGTTTAGGGTTTAGGGTTTTGGATTTGGGGTTTGGGTTTAGCGCTTAGGGTTTTGGGTTGTGAGTATAGGATGTTGGGTTTAGGGATTAGATTTTAAGGTTTAGTGCTTAGGGTTGGGTTATTCGGGTTTTAGGTTCAGTTTTTATGGTAAAGTGTTACTGTTTAGGGTTTAGGTTATACTGTTTCGGGTTTGAGGTTTATGGTTTAAGATTTAGGCATTAGGGTTTTAACGTTTAGGGTTTAGGGTACATGGTTTAGGGTTTAGGGTTTAAGGTTTAGGGTTTATTATTTAAGGTTTTGGGTTTACGGCTAGGGTTTAGGGTTTACAGTTAGGGTTTAGGGTTTTAGGTTTAGGGTTTGGGGTTTAGGCTTAAGGGTTTTGTGTTTAGGGTTTAGGGTTTATGGTTTAGGTTTTTTGGTACTGGGCTTAGTGTTTAAGGATTAGGGTTTTTGGGTTTAGGGTTTAGGGTGTAGGTTTTAGGATTTTGGATTATAGATTTAAGGTCTAGGCTTTTAGGTTTAGGTTTTGGGATTAGAGTTTTAGGTTTAGGGTTTAGGGTATAGGATGTTGGGTTTAGGGTTTAGGTTTTAAGGTCTAGTGTTTAGGCTTTAAGCTTTAGTGTTTGCAGTTTAGGGGTTAGGGTTTTAGGGTTTAGTTTTTAGCGTATATGGTTGTGGTTTAGGGTTTATGGTAAAAGGTTAAGGGTCTAGGGTTTAGTGTTTAGGGTTTAGGGTTTAGGGTTTGGGGTTTAGGGTTTAGGGTTTCAGGGTTTAGGGTATACGGTTTTGGGTTTGGGGTTTAGGTTTTGGGTTTAAGGTTTAGGGTTTAGTTTTTAATGTTTTGGATTTAGGGTTAAGGTTTAAAATTATAGGGTTTAGGTTTTAGGGTTTAGGGTTTAGGGTCTTGGGTTTAGGGTTTAGGGCTTAGGGTTTAGGGTTTTGTGTTTAGGGATTAAGGTTTAGACTTTAGGGATTAGGGATTAGGGTTTAGGGTTTAGTATTTAAGGTTTACGGTTTAGGTTTTGGGGTTAGGGAATTAGGTTTTAGGGATAAGGCTTACAGGTTAAAGGTTTTTGGGATTAGGGTTTGGGTTGTAGGGATTAGGGTTGAGGGTTTAGGGTATAGGCTTTCGGGTTTAGGGTTTAGGGTTTTGGATCTAGGTATTATGGTTTAAGTTTAGGGTTTGGGGTTAGTGGTTCAATGTATAGCGTTAGCTTATAGTCTTTCGGGTTTAGGCTTTAGGGATTAGGGTTTTAGGGTTTAGGGTTTCAGGGTAAAGGGTGTAGGGTTTGGGGTTTGGGGTTTAGGGATAAAGGTCAAGGGTTAGCGGTTTTAGGGATTAGGGTTTGGGGTGTAGGGATTAGGGTTGAGGGTTTCGGGAATAGGCTTTAGGGTTTAGGGTTTTGGATTTTGGATTTGGGATTTGGGTTTAGGCTTAGGGCTTTGGGTTGAGAGTATAGGATGTTGGGTTTAGGGATTAGATTTTATGGTTTAGTGTTTAGGGTTGGGGTATTTGGGTTTCAGGGTTCAGTTTTTATGGTATAGTGTTATTGTTTAGGGTTTAGGTTATAAGGTTTCGGGTTTCAGGTTTATGGTTTAAGATTTAGGGATTAGGGTTTTAAGGTTTAGGGTTTAGGGTTTAGGGTACATGGTTTAGGGTTTAGGGTTTAAGGTTTAGGGTTTATTATTTAACGTTTAGGGTTTACGGCTAGGGTTTAGGGTTTATGGTTAGGGTTAAGGGTTTTAGGGTTTAGGGTTTGGGGTTTAGGCTTTAGGTTATTGTGTTTAGGGTTTAGGGTTTATGGTTTAGGTTTTTTGGTACTGGGCTTAGGGTTTAGAGTTTATGGGTTTATGGTTAAGGTTTAGTGTTTAGGGTTTAGGGTTTTTGGGTTGAGGGTGTAGGTTTTAGGATTTGGGTTTTTAGATTTAGGGTTTAGGCTTTTAGGTTTAGGTTTTGGGATTAAAGTTTTAGGGTTTAGGGTTTAGGGTATAGGATGTTGGGTTTAGGTTTCAAGGTCTAGTGTTTAGGCTTTAAGGTTTAGTGTTTACAGTTTAGGGATTAGAGTGTTAGGGTTTAGTTTTTAGCGTATAGGGTTGTGGTTTAGGGTTTATGGTAAAAGGTTATGTCACACCCCATTCACATAGAACCGGACCGGTGACCGAGTTAACTCCGATTAACCCAAACTTGCCAGGATCATCTGATACAGTACCCAACCACAGCATACACACATCTAAGATAAACATTCAAAAGTTCAGCGGAAGACTTAATTTACCTGTAAGTACCCCCAATATACTTGATACCCAAATTGTAGTATATAAATAATTACATGTGGGCCCCCAGGCATGATATTTACAATAAAAGAATAACAATTCACGTATCAAGTACACAAAAAGGGGTCAACAAAATGATCAAAAAGTATAACCCTGCACGGCATCACTGCTGTGGTCCCACAGCACTGCCCTCGCACGTGCAATCCGTGCCGTGCTCATATTCCTCGGGGACACACCAATCCTCCTCAGGGAATTCAACTATGAGGCCCGACCCTTGATCTTCAGGCTGGTGACCTACAAAATCATCTAAAAGAGGTGTACACGTGGGATGATCTCACTAGCTCAGTAAGTGAAAAGAAGGACCACACAACAGTCCACACAACAATCACAACCATATGCACTATATGCTATGCAATTAATTTTTAATCACATCCACCTAAACAACATTACAAGTCTTTGGTTAGTGCTACTACAACCACAGTGCGCGTATACTCCGGGTACGAGCTGCGAACTCCATCCCGTGATATGCCCATAGGACTGTCGGAGAAGGCCCAACGTGAGTACTCGAAAAAGTAAAGCATGCCGACCACCGGCTCTCAACATAAAAGTAAATGACAGAAAATAAAGGTGCTGACTCCAGCAATTTAAAAGCAATACGATTGTCCCTCTTGAATATACCACCGAGGATGCCGACTGTCCTAATGACCAGCCAGGCTTATGTCTAACTGCCATAGTGACCTGACAACCACGACCACTGCTTCCCCCCAAATGGTAACCCAACACCTCAACCCCTGTTGGGAAGGGTTGTAGCACGGGAAGATGATAATCCTAAACCGCATGCCCTTATATGACATAATACGATTGCATAGTGCCACCACGTCCCATTCCACGGGCCACCAATGCACTCGTTTCCTAGCCGACTACGGCATCTAGTCTATTTATGCATTATGCACAATGATGTCATCATTCATCACATAATCACATCATCATTTGACATTAAGAAAATAAACACAACACACCTGTCATAATAATATGAGGATGGCTAAGCTACATATAATTTGCATGATGACATGGCTAGTCAAGATACAATTTAATGAATGCCAAACAAGCCTTAAAATAAGGCCAAACATCCTCTCCCCACTTACTTGTTGTGTACAAAGACTCACGCCCGGTACGGGTGAGATCCGACGCGAGAAACGTAAATTTTGGTGAACCTATCATAACTGAATGGGGTTAGCATTTCACCACTTTGGGGTCAAAACTAATAAGATTTGATGACAAAATCATGTTTAGAATCCTAAAAAAATGTCGCACGTCCGTTTTGGGTCCATTCAGACGTAAAAATCACGTCGGGAGCCTCTCAGGTGGGTCGGACAGCCCACCTGTCACAGCCCACCGGTCTTTGCAAGTGGGCGGGTCGACCAACTGGTCCTGACCCGCCAGTCAGCCCACCGATAGGGGCCCACCGGTGGAGGCCGAGGGCCTGCTAGGACCAGCGGGCAGGTTGGCCCACAGGTCAGCCCGCCAATAGGGGCCCACCGGTGGAGGCCGAGGGTCAGCTAGGACCGGCGGCCAGGTTGGCCCACTGATCGGGCCACCGATAGGGGCCTGCCGGTTGGCCTCGAGGGCCTACCCTCTCAGGCAAGTGCCCTCAGGCGGGCCATTTGGCCCACTGGTCTTGGCGAAAAATGCCATTTCCCCTGAACCCTTCCCCAACCTTTGGAGAATCAAATGGGGCTTTTCCAAACCCATTTTCCGCACATTCAAAGTCTCATAAGATGATTCTAACCTAGATCTAGGTTAGATTTAAGGAATGGAAATCCATTTTACCTTCTTTGCTCAAGAACTCGTTCAAAACCCCAAAATCACTTCAAATCACCAATGCTTCTCTAACCTTGTAAACACTTCTTCAAATCCTTCAAAATCAACACATAGACCATCTGTTAAACCTTAGATTCATCATCTCAAGGGGGATTTACAAGACCTCAAGAAACACTACCCAAATCAAGGGTTTTACTTAGGCATGGTGAAAGTTTAAGGAATACAGCCTTCGCTCACCTCTAAACGTAGATCTCGTGCTGGGGATCACTCTTTCGGCGTCGGAATGGGAAGATCAAGCCTTAGCACCGCTTAAATCCATCCCTTCTTCCTCTTCCTCCCCTTTCTTCTTCTCCGTTCTCTTTTCTCCATCCTTTTCTCTCTCCTCTTTACTCTTTTCACCAAACACCCGAATGTCATAAATGAAAAAATGGAAAACTCATAAATGCTATTTATACTTTCTAAAACAACTAAGTAACCACATGGGTGGGTCACTCAGGTGGGTGGGTGAACCCACCTGTGACCGCCCACCTGAGGGCCGAAAATTGGCCAACAAGTGGGATTTTGGTGGAATTCGACTCTCGGCATGAATCTCACTCTCGGCACAAGATAGATTATACGTATGCGCTTTAGGATACGACTACATACCAGCTTTATCTGTACATGGCCTTATGATATATGTATGTACACGGCTTGGGTACACCCGTCTCCTCTGGCACTGACTCGGACTTGTCTGGCCAACCAGTGTTCAAAGTCACCCTTGCCATCATGGTCCATAAGGAACCCGCCTTAACCCTCTCCGATTCGGGTCTTGCATGGTTAAACCGGGTCAACCGTGTAATTAGACCGGGTTTAAAAAGTAGGGTATCACAAGTTAAGGGTTTAGGGTTTAGGGTTTAGGGTTTAGGGTTTAGGGTTTAGGATTTAGGGTTTCAGGGTTTAGGGTTTAGGGTATAGGGTTTTGGGTTTGGGGTTTAGGTTTCGGTTTAAGGTTTAGGGTTTAGTATTTGATGTTTTGGATTTAGGGTTAAGGTTTAGAACTATAGGGCTTAGGTTTTAGGGTTGAGGGTTTAGGGTTTATGGTTTAGGGTTTTGGGTTTAGGGTTTAGGGTTTAGGGCTTAGTGTTTAGGGTTTTAAGTTTCGGGATTAAGGTTTAGAGTTTAGGGATTAGGGATTAGGGTTTAGGTTTTGGGGTTAGGGAATTCGGATTTAGGGATAAGGCTTAAGGGTTAAAGGTTTTTGGGATTAGGGTTTGGGTTGTAGGCAATAGGGTTGAGGGTTTAGGGAATAGGCTTTCGGGTTTAGGGTTTAGGGTTTTGGGCTAGGTATTATGGTTTAAGTTTAGGGTTTAGGGTTAGTGGTTCAGTGTATAGCGTTAGCTTTAAGTTCTTTAGGGTTTAGGGTTTAGGGATTAGGGTTTTAGAGTTTAGGGTTTTAGGGTAAAGGGTGTAGGGTTTGGGGTTAGGGTCTTGAGGTTTAGGGTTTAGGGAATAAGTTTTAGGGTTTAGTATTTATGGTTTACGGTTTAGTTTTTTGGGTTAGGGGTTTGGGGTTTTGGGATAAAGGTCAAGTGTCAAAGGTTTTAGGGATTAGGGTTTGGGGTGTAGGGATTAGTGTTGAGGGTTTCGGGAATAGGCTTTAGGGTTAAGGGTTTAGGGTTTTGGATTTGGGGCTTGGGTTTAGGGCTTAGGGTTTTGGGTTTAGAGTATAGGGCTTGGGGTTTGAGTTTAGCGGTTTGGGTTTAATGATTAGGGTTAGGGATTACGGTTTTCGGGCTTAGGGTTTAGGGTTTATGGTTTAGGATTTAGGGTTTAGGGTTTAGGTTTTAGGGATTAGGGTTTAGGGATTAGTATTTAAGCTTTATGGTATAGGGATTAGGGTTTAGGGTTAAGGGTTTTAGTTTTGGGGATAAGGGTTTAGGATTTAGGGTTTGGGGTTAACGGTTTGGGGTTTAAGGTTTTGGGTTTTGTGTTTTTGGTTTAGGTTGTCGGGTATAGGGCTATACAGTTTGGGGGATTAGGGCTTGGAGTTTAGGGTTTAGGGTTGAGGGTTTAGGGTATAGGTTTTAGGGTTTAGGGTATAGGTTTTAGGGTTTAGGGTTTAGGGTTTAGGGTTTAGGTATTATGGTTTAGGGTTTAGGGTTTAGGGTTTAGGGTTAGTGATTTGGGGTATAGGGTTAGGGTATAGTTCTTTAGGGTTTAGGGTTCTGGGTTTTGGGTTTAGGGTATAGGATTCAGGGTCTAGGGTATAGGGTTTAGTGTTTAGGATTATGGGTTTTGGGTTTAGGCTTAGGATTTAGGGTCTAGGGTTAAGGGTTTAGTGTTTAGGTTTTAAGGTATAGGGTTTAGGATTGGGGGTTTAGGGTTTGGGGTTTAGGGCATAGGGTTTAGGGTTTCGGGTTTAGGGTTCAGGTTTTAGGGTTAAGGGTTTGGGGTTTAGGATTTAGGGATTAGGATTTTGGGTTCCGGATTTAGGGTTTAGGTTTAGGGGTATTAGGTTTAGGGTTTAGGGTTTACGGTTTTGGGTTTACGGTTTAGGGTTTAGGGTTTAGGGTTTAGGGTTTAGGGTTTAGGGTTTTGGCTTCAAGTTTTTGGGTTTAGGGTTTAGGGTTTATGGATTAGGGTTTAGTGGATTTGGGCATTTGGGTTTATGGTTTAGCGTGTAAGTTTTAGGATTTTGGTTTTGGGGTTTAGGGATTAAGGTTTAGGGTTTAGGGTTTTGGGTTTAGGATTTACGGTGTATGGTTTAGGTTTTAGGGTATTGGGCTTAGGGTTTAAGGATTACGGTTTTTGTGTTTATGGTTTAGGGGGTAGGTTTTAGGATTTAGGGTTTAGGGTTTAAAGTTTAGGTTTAAGGATTAGGGTTTTAAGGTGTAGGGTTTTGGTTATAGGATGTAGGGTTTAGGGTTTAGGTTTTAAGGTTTAGTGTTTTGCATTTAAGGTTTAGTCTTTACAGTTTAGGGATTAGGGTTTTAGGGTTTAGTTCTTAGCGTATTGGGTTAGGGTTTAGGGTTTACGTTAAAAGGTTTAGGGTTTAGGGTTTTGGGTACAGGGTTTGGGGTTTAGGGTTTAGGTTTCAATGTTTAGGGTTTCGGGTTTAAGGTTTAGGATTTAGTATTTAAGGTTTTGGGTTTAGGGTTTAGGGTTAAGGGCTTAAGGGTTTAAAGTTTAGGGTTTTTGGTTTTGTTTTTAGGGTTTAGGGGTTAGGGTTTATTTTTTTTGTTTCGGGTTTAGGGAGTAGGGCTTTAGAATTTTGGTATAGGGTTTAAGGTTTAGGTTTTTGGGATTAGGGTTTAGGGTTTAGTGTTTAAGGTTTAGTGTTTATGGATTAGGTTTTTTGGTTTAGGGTTTAAGGTTTGGGGTTTAGACTTTGGGGTTTAAGGTTTAGGGTTTTCAGTTAATGGTGTAGGGTTATGGTTTTAGGTTTTCTGTTTAGGGTTTAGGGTTTAATATTTAAGATTTACGGTTTAGGTTTTTGGGTTAGGGATTTAGGTTTTAGGGATAAGTGGTATGGGTTAAGGGATTTTGGGATTTGGGTTTGGGTTGTAAGGATTATGGTTTAAGGTTTAGGGTTTGGGGTTAGTGGTTTAGTGAATAGGGTCAGGGTAAAGTTCTTTAGGGCTTAGGGTTTAGGGATTAGGGTTTTAGGGTTTAGGGGTTTAGGTTTTAGGTATAAGGGTTAAGAGTTAAAGGTTTTAGGTATTAGGGTTTGGGGTGTACGGATTAGGTATGGGGGTTTAGGGAATAGGCTTTAGGGTTTAGGGTTTAGGGTTTAGGATTTGGGATTTGGGATTTGGGTTTAGGGCTTAGGGTCTTGGCTAGGGTATAGGATGTAGGGTTTAGGGCTTAGGGTCTTGGTTAGGGTATAGGATGTAGGGTTTAGGGTTTAGATTTTAAGGTTTAGTGTTTTGGATTTAAGGTTTAGTGTTTAGGTTTAGGTATTAGGGTTTTAGGGTTCAACCTTTAGAGTATAGTGTTATTGTTTAGGGTTTAGGTTATAAGGTTTCGTGTTTAGGGTTTAAGGTTTAGGGATTAGAGTTTTAAGGTTTAGTGTTTAGGGTACATGGTTTAGGGTTTAGGGTTTAGGGTTTAGGGTTTAGGTTTTAAGGTTTAGAGTTTGGAGATTAGGGTTTAGGGTTTAGGGTTTAGGGTTTATGGTTTTGGTTTTAGGGTTTTGGGCTTACGTTTAAGGATTAGTGTTTTTGGGCGTAGCTTTTAGGATTTTTGTTTCAGGGTTTAATGTTTAAGGTCTAAGGTTTAGGTTTAGGGATTAGCTTTTTCAGGTTTAGGGTTTAGGGTTTAGGGTTTAGGGTACTAGATGTGGGGTGGTTTAGGGTTTAGATTTTAAGGTTTAGGGTTTCGGTTTTAAGGTCTAGTGTTTACAGGTTAGGGATTAGGGTTTTAGGGTTTAGGGTTTAGGGTTTAGGGTTTAGGGTATAGGGTGTAGGGTGTAGGTTGTAGGGTTTAGGGTTTTGCTTTTAGGGTTTAGGGTTTAGGGTTTAAGGTTTTGGGTTTTGGGTTTTGGGTTTAGGGATATGGGTTTAGGGTTTACAGTTTAGGATTTCGGGTTTGCGGTTTAGGGTTTGGGGTTCTGGCTTTAGGATTTTGTGTTCAGGGTTTAGGGTTTATGGATTAGGGTTTAGGGTTTAAGGTTTAGGGTTTAGGGATTTTGTTTATGGTTCAGGGTTTATGATTTGGGGTTTGGGGTTTAGGGTTTGGGATTTATAATTTAGTATTTTGGGTTTAGGGTTTAAGGCTTTGGGTTAACAGTTTTTGGATTAGGGTTTTGGGTTTAAGGATTAGCGTTTTTGGGTTTAGTGTTTAGGGTGTAGAGTTTAGGATTATGGTGTTAGGGTTTAGGGATTATGGTTTTGGGGTTTAGGATTTAGGGTATAGGGTGCAGAGTTTTAGGTTTAGGTTTTAAGTTATAGGGTTTAGAGTTTAGGGTTTAAGGTTTAGGGTTTAGTATTTTATGTTGAGGGTTTACTAATAAGGGTTTAGGGTTATGGTTTAGGGTTTAGGGTTTACGGTTTAGGGTTTAGGGAATGGGGTTTAGGGTTTAGGGAATGGGGTTTAGGGTTTTCGATTTTAAGGTTTAGGGTTTGGGGTGTTGGGATTAGGGTTGAGAGTTTAGGGTATAGGCTTTAGGGTGTAGGGTTTAGGGTTTAGGTATTATGGTTAAGGTTGGGGTTTAGTGGTTTAGGGTGTAGGGTTAGGGTATAGTTCTTTAGGGTGTAGGGTTTAGGGCTTGGTGTTTAATGTTTCTGCATTAGGGTTTAGGGTTCAGGGTTTTAGGGTTTAGGGTTTAGGGTTTAGGTTTAGGGTTTATGGTTTAAGGTTTTGGGTTTATGGTTTAGGGTTTATGTTTTAGGGCTTTGGGTATAGGCTTTAGCCTTTAAGGTTTTGGGTTTAGGATTTAGGGTTTAGGGTTTGGGGATTAGGGTTTTGGTTTTAGGGTTAGGATTTTGGGTGTAGGGTTTGTGGTTTATGGTTTAGGGTTTATGATAATGGTTTAGCTTTCTGGTTTAGGGTTTAGGGTTTAGGGTTTAGGGTTTAGGTTTTAGGGTTTAGGGATTAGGGTTATAGGGTTTAAGGTTTATGGTATAAGGTATAGGGTTTAAGGTTTATGGATTAAGATTTGAGGTTTAGTGTTTAAGGTTTAGGGTTTAGTATTTTAGGTTTTCTATTAAGGGACTGGGGTTTAAGGTTTACGGTTTAAGGTTTTGGGTTTGGGATTTAGGGTTTAGGGTTTCGGCTTTAGGGTTTTTTGTTTATGGTTTCACGGTTAGGGTTTATTGTGTAGGGTTTAGGGATTTGGGTTTTACGGTTAAGGGTTAAGGGTTAAGGGTTCATGGTTTAGGGTTTAGGATTTAGCAATTAGGGTTTAGGGTTTACTGTTTAAGTTTTAAGATTTTGGGATTAGGGTTTATGGTTTAGGGTTTAAGGTTTCGGGTTTTGGGTTTTGGGCTTGGGGTTTATGCTTTAGGGTTTTGAGTTTAGGGTTTAGGGCTTAAGGTTTTGGGTTTTTTTGTTTTGGGTTTAGGTATTAGGGTATTGGGCATTATAGTTATGGTTTTAGGGTTAGGGGTTTAGGGTTTAGTGTTTTTAGTTTTGGGTTTTGGATTTAGGGCTTAGGGTTTTGGGTATAGGGTTTAGGGCTAGGGTTTATGGTTTAGGTTTTAGGGTTTTGGACTTAGGGTTTAAGGATTAGGGTTGTCGGGTTCGGGGTTTAAGGTGTAGGTTTTAGGATTTTGGTTTAAGGGTTTAGTGTTTAGGGTTGAGGGTTTAGGGTTTAGGGTTTAGGGTTTAGGGTTGAAGGTTTAGGTTTTGGGATTAAGGTTTTAGGGTTTAGGGTTTGGGATATAGGATGTAGGGTTTAGTATTTAGATTTTAATGTTTTGGGTTTAGGATTTATGGTTTAGTGTTGAGGGTTTAGGGATTACGGATTTAGGGTTTAGTTTTTTAGGTATAGTGGTAGGGTTTAGGATTTAGGTCATAAGGTTTGGGGTTTAGGGTGTTAGGGTTTATTGTTTAGGGTATAGGGTTTGGGGTTTAGGATTTTGGTTTTAAGGTTTAGGGTTTCGGGTTTAGGGTTTAGCATTTAAGGTTTTGTGTTTAGGGTTTACGACTTTGGGTTTAGGGTTTGGGGTTTATGCTTTAGGGTTTAGGGTTTTGGGTTAACGGTTTTGGGTCTAGGATTTTGCGTTTTGTGTTTTGGGTTTAGGTTTCAGGGGATAAGGCCTTACGATTTTGCTTTTAGAGCTAGGATTTAGGTTTTCGGGATATGGGTGTAGGGTCTAGGGTTTAGGGATTAGGGTTTGGGGTGTAGGGATTAGGGCTAAGGGTTTAGGTTATAGGGATTAGGGTTTAGGGTTAGGGTTTAGATCTTATGGTTTAGGGTTTAGGGTTTAGGGTTAGTGCTTTAGGGTATAAGGTTAGGGTATAGTAGTTTAGGGTTTAGGTTTTAGGATTTAGGATTTAGGGTTTAGGGTTTGGGTTTATGATTTAGGGTTTAGGGTTTGGGGTTTAGGGTTTTGGGTTTAAAATTTAGGGTTTAGGGTTTTCGGTTTAGGGTTTAGGATTTAGGGTTTATGGTTTAGGTTTTATGGTTTTGGGCTTAGGGTTTTGGGTTTAGGGTTGATTTTATGGGATAGGGTTTACTATTTAGTGTTTACGGTTTGGGGCTTAGGGATTAGTGTTTATGGTTTATGGTTTGGGGTTTGGGTTTTGGGGTTTGGGGTTTGGGGTTTAGGGTTTGGGTTTATTCTTTAGGGTTTTGGGTTAATGGTTTAGGGTTTAGGGCTTTGGGTTTTGAGGTATAGGTTTTACGGTTTAGGTTTTAGGGTTAGGGGTTTAGTATTTTGTGTTTATAGTTTATGGTATAGGGTTTTGGGTTTACGGTTTGGTGTTTTTTGTTTGGGGTTTTGGGTTTAGGGATTAGGGTAATTTTCTGGGATGGTCCTTATTTGTTCAAGATATGTCTGGATCAGATTATCCGACGATGTGTTCCTGATCATGAGCAACATTCTATTCTCTCTTTTTGCCATGATTATGCATGTGGTGGACACTTTGGACCTAAGAAGACTGTCGCAAAGGGTCTCTAATGTGGATTTTATTGGCCCACTCTTTTTAGAGATGCTTTTGATTTTTACAAGGCTTGTCTCACCTGCTAGTCTTTTGACTGTATCAATAAGAGGAACATAATGCCCCTCAACCCTATTTTGGTAGTTGAGATCTTTGATGTATGGAGCATCGATTTCATGGGACCATTCCCTAATTCCTTTGAGAATTTGTACATACTTTTGGCTGCTGATTACGTTTCTAAATGGATAGAGGCCATACCTTATAAATCTAATGACCACAAAGTGGTGGTCCAGTTTCTCAAAGAGAACATTTTTCCCGCTTTGGTGCACCATGTGCAATAATTAGTGATAGGGGTACTCATTTTTGTAATCGGCCTTTTGAGGCCTCAATGAAAAAGTATGGGATCACCCAAAAGTTATCTACCCCTTATCACCCCCAAACTAGTGGCCAAATGGAGGTGTCTAATAGGCAGATTAAACAAATCTTGGAGAAAATCGTTAATCCCAACCGTAAGGATTGAGCCCTTAGGCTAATTGATGACTTGTGGCCCCATTAGACTGCATTCAAGACTAACCTTAGTCAGTCTCCCTACCCTTTGGTGTATGGGAAAGCTTGTCACTTACCAGTTGAGTTGGAGTATAAGGCCTTTTGGGCCATCAAGAAGTTCAACTTTGATTTATCTGATGTGGGAATTCATCGTAGGCTCCAACTATCTGAGTTTGAGGAACTTAGGAATGATGCCTATGAAAGTTCTAGTATTTATAAGGAAAAGACCAAAGCTTTCCATAATAAGTACATTCTATGTAAATCTTTTACAATTGGTGATAAGGTCTTACTGTACAACTCTCGATTGCATCTTTTCCCTGGTAAGCTTAAATCCCAATGGGATGGACCATTTATTGTCCATAATGTATATCCCCATGGGGCTGTGGAGATTCTAAATCCAGGAACAGGGGTAATTTCGAAGGATAATGATCAGCGTTTTGATTCCTCGAGTTTTCTACTACTGGTAGTGAAGAGGTCATAAATCTCCATGATCCTCTTTACACTGATGACTAACTTTTAATCAGGTATGACCCCCTTGCATTGGCTTCGCTTTTAATTCTTTCCCTGCATTGAGGACAGTGCATAACTTAAGTGAGGGGGAGGGAAACCAGTTTTTGCTTTTTTCACTTTGTTTTGTTTGTTTTTCTTTTTATTTTTTAGCTTGCTAAGGATGAAGTCCTACTTTGGCTTTTGGCTAATGATCATACCATTTGGTTGTTTGATGTATAAAAATAAAAGTTTTGATTAACGTACCCATTTTGAACGTATAAAAACCCTATTGAGAAGAATGAAACAAGCCTGTGTCTTGAGATGGGACTTTCTTTTAAAAAGTAAGAGACCCTTTTTTATGGTGTTGGACCAGATGTAAGTCTGTGGGTTTCTTGTACTTTTGATTTGGAGTTGAGACTTTCTTTTTAATTTAGCATGAGTTGAAAAATGCACAATTTTAAATGAAGTGTGAAATGTGGTATAAAGAAGAATAAGAGTTGATTCCCTTGGAACTAGACAGGGCATTGTGCCTCAGGAAGCATGGTGTCTTGATCGAAATTCCTAGGGAGGAAACTTCTGAGAACTCTAGCCTCACTGTCTTTGTGGGCATATGCAAAAAGCAAAGCTGCATAGTAACTTGGGTGTCTAATGTTTGCTCCACGATGTCATTTAGGCCAAAAGTAGTAGAATAGAATAGAGTTTATTAAGCAAAAAAAGGAGAAAAAAAATGTGCATATGTCATTAATGCTAGGTAACATGTTTAGTTAAAAACACTCCAACGCCTTAGTCATTGGTTCCCTATTTCTTCATAAGTGGTTTTGTCTTAAGATAAAGATGTTTTGGAAGAGACGAAGTGAGTTCTAAATTAAGAAATATGACAGTACCTAGAATTGATAAAGGATAATAAAGTTCAAGTGTGGGGGTCCCTTGTAAGAGGAATTATCTTTGCTCAGATCGATATGACCCTTACCTTTAGCCATGGTTGGGATTTATTTATTCTGAATTTTGGGTGTATATTCATTGTAAACACCCACGAGACACAGCTCGTCTACTATGGGTGACCTAGGGGTTTAAGGCTTGTTGCACATGCTAAGTGCAACTGTGATTCCTACGAAAGTGAGTTAGGTTTTTTGTTTTTATTCTTTTTCTATTTGTTTTACTCGAGGACTAGCAAAGTCTAAGTGTAGGGAAATTCTGATGAGCATATTTATGTGTGAAATTTAGTGTAGCAAAACATACATTTTACATATTTAGAATAGAGCTACCTTAGGTTTTACTCTCTTTTTGCAGGTTTTATATTTTCAAGGCCTTAAGGACTATCGGGCACTATATCTCCAATTTTACACATAAAGAGGTCCTATTTCTTTTCATGGTTGTGAAGAGGATGAAATTCTAAGCAAGATGGATGTGTTCAATTGTAAGTACATAGTCATTTGGTCAATCGCACAAGTGATTATTCTTTTCGGGTCAGAAAAAGAATAATAGATCAGAATTGAACCGAGATGCAAAACCAGCCCATCTGCAATTGTCCCAATGGTATAAGGAATATTTCAACTGTCAACAAGGATCAATGGACCACATCTTTAAGTGACTGAAGATTCGTTTTTGGTAACAATAACTACCTAGCATAGTTGGTGAGTTGTGGTGTGTAAAATCCCTTGCTTATTAGGAGGTCTCATGTTCGAAACTCTTAGCTGCCATTTTGTTGAGGGTTTTTTATGAATATTTTCTCTCTCCTACTCATCACTTAAAGGAGGTCGGCCAAGATGGTTGTACACAAGTTTGAAAAAGAGAGAAAATAAAGAGAAAAAATAGGAAAGAAGAAAAAAAAAAGACAAGGGCATGGATGGAATTTTGCATTAAAATAGAATATTGTCCAAATCCAAGCAAGAAGAATCAACCAAAGGGAGTTTCTTACGCAAGAAGAGAGAAAAATAGAAAAAAGGAGAAAAAAATGGAAAAAAAAGGCAAGAAAAATCATGGGAGATCTCTCTCCACCCGTTTTCTCTCTTCTCTCATCTCCACTTCATCAACAAGATAAAAAAAATCTTTTTTTTTAGAAGCTAAAATCATTAGCTTCCCTCTACCATTCTCTATATAATAGAATTAACACAAGGGGAGGAGGCATTTCATTCTTCTTATAGGGTTTTTTCTTAGTTGCCCTATCTCTTTCTTTAGTTTTATCTTTCTCTTGCTCTAGTTCTAGGTTTATGCTTTAAACACTTTTGTAAGTTCTTTTTATTTAATTAATGCAAGCACTTTTGTTTTTTGATTCAGCCTTTTATTTTTTTTATTTAAACAATTAAAGTTGTAATTTTCAAGTTCTAGTTTTAGGCCTAATTTTAAGTGACAAAAACAAGCTATGAAGCATGTCCTTCAAGTTCAATTTTTTTCTTAAGATTTGTTTTCTCTAGTACTATAAATTTTAAATTTGATTTATTCCAGATTTAGTTTTAGTGCTGGTAGTATCTCAAATAGATCAAGTTTTCAGTTCAAGGGTTGAAGTTCAAGTAAGTAAGCTCCTTCAGTAGTCTTCTCTCTCCCCTCTCATTCCCTCTTCTGACTACCCTTTCTTTCTTAATTTAGGATTTTAATTTCAGTCATTACATTATTACTATCCCTTTCCCCCAAGGTTTATGGCTAGTGTATGTATTGGCTTTGCCCCTCCTAGCCATAGAACCATCATTTTATTATTTTTATTTTAATTGTCTCCCTTTCCTTAAAGACAAGTAGAGTAACCCTTGTAAGAGTGAGTCTTTGGTCAAGTAGGAAAGCTCATATTATGATGCATTCCTCGGGCTAAGTAGAGAAACCTACTTGTGAGTCTCTCTCTAGCCTTATCCCCTTTCTTTTACTTTATTTTTATTTCATTATTTTTTTCCTTCATTGCTTTTTAATTGCTTGGGGTGTTTATTTTCAGCTATTTATTTATTTATTTATTTAATTTTAATTACGTGGCTTGCGTGTTTAAATTCTTAGATGACGAATGGTTAGGATGTTATTTTAGATACATATTTTTAGGATGAAAATTAGAATTAGATCACAATCATTAATCGGTTCACTTTCACATTATTAAAAGAAGCAAAAAAATAAAGTGGCTGCTCTCCCTGTGTTCGACCCGTAGCTACAATGATCCGTACACTTGTGGTTACAATTTAAAATCTCAAACAAGCATCTCTATGAAAACTTACTTTTGGCACAAGGAAAATCTTTCATTTTTTTTTTCTTTTGTTTGCTTGCAATGTTTAGGCACAATCAATTCCTTAACTCAAGTCATAATTAGAATAATCGGGATAATACAAAAATCCAAATACTTCCTCATTCTATTACCAAGTGAATTACATGAAAAAGGGGGACCACTTTCCTACCACAAACGGGATAGGTGAATAATAAGGTGGGGAGACAATTCTTGAGGTGGGTGAAAGTTTACTAACTCTTCTAGGCAAATAAAAGGACGTGTGAGTCAATCCCATCAATTTGACATAGTTGTGGCCAGGGGTCTTCATCATAAAATCTTATTGTGGCTTCCCTGGGCACCACCATGCAATATCCTACACAGTCCTTTCCTGCAGATACTTTTCCCAATCAGTGATAAGGTTGAATTTCGGAACTTCTCTCTTATCCCGGTAATAAAAAACTCCGAGTGGGCATCCCCTTTAGTTTTTTAAGGAGCAAAATCTAAAAAATAACTGAACTTCCCGAATAATGATCTAATCCGAATCTATGGCCATAGCTCATGTCATCAAATCCTGTGAACGTTTCTGCAAGAACCATAGGGATGATGTCACCTTCCTTCTTCAACTATTTTACTACCTCAATCAGAACAGATGGTGAACCATGCCCAGGAGTGTGGAGAATATAATGAGCTATCATGCAAAGTAAATAAGCATCCAGGGATCGCTACTGATGGATTCCTCCCATTGGTAGATATTAGATGAAGATTTGAGCCACCTTCAGAATATCGATCTTCCCATACCTTACAAACTGTTTTACTTCTACTTCTTTCCATCCGAAGAAACCCTGAATTTCCTCTAAGCAATCTTTCTTCAAAGAGGGATGGAATAAACTACCTTTGGGTGAAGATAGCATCCAAAATTCTTCAAAAGTTGGGCAAATCTTTGCTAGTCCAAACCAAAGTACATGTAGGTCAGTATCCCAGTGTTGAGGCACCTATCGGAGTAATTGGTGATGTAGCTTCACACATCCAACTTGGCCAAGAAATGACACATTCATAGATTCCAGCAATTCTGTGCCCTCGTATTTATGTCTAAGGTCCATTTCCTCAATGTCTTATCCAACGAGCCCATGAATTTTTCTGAAACCAATACAAACAACGAGATATGATGATTTATCAAAGCTTTACTCATTAGCTAATGACTCAAACAAGCCTTTACCACTGTTGCATCAAGCTCTCCCTTTTTTCTTTTAACTTTGATTGATCAAGAGTAGAGAATAAACTGGCCTTGATAAACTGGTGCCGGGTGGCGATTTTCTTTTAGAGGATAGAATCCTGAATAAGAATGGATGGACCATAGGTGAATGACAATTACCTAATGGCCTTGCATGCCAAATGGCAATTCTTGGGGGATAAAATCTTGGGTAAAAAGTGATAGACCAATAGGTGGATGACAGATACCTAATGGTCTTTCATGCCAAATGGCGATTCTTGGGGGACACAAACTATGATGATCTTTTAAGGTACTTTGATTATTAATCAAGTCACCGATTTATTACCTTTAGATAGTTGAGACCGCACTTGCACATATCAAGTTTCCTACATATCCCTCAAAAGGAATCAGGTCTGACCTGACATAGTTCAGGACATTCACCCTTTTAGACATAATATTTCTTGAGTTGATCCATGTTAACCAGTCCAGGTATTTTTTCGTCGTTGTGGTCTATGAGTTTTATAGCTTTGCCTAGTAGAATATCTTTGATAGTGAATGGGCCACTCCAGTTGGGCCTGAATTTTCCTCTTGGGTCATGAATTGGGGCTCTTTGTTCTCAAAGAATAGGTTCGCTTTCCTCTCTATGACAGGGCTTTACATTCTTATTAAATGCCCATGCCTTTCATCGAGAAAGTTGAGCTCCCCATGTCTGGACTTCACCCATTCTCCTTTAGGTAGCTGAGTATCAAGGAGTACCCTTAAGGACTGTACCAGGATTTCTACAGGTAGAACACCCTCAACTCCATACACCAAAGAGAAAGAAGTTGCCCTTGTCGAAGATCGTACAAAAGTCCGGTATGCCCATAAGGCAAGGGGTAACTTATCAGCCCAATCCCTATGCATTTTTGCCATTTTTTACAGAATGACTTTGATATTCTTATTAGTTGCTTCTACTGCCCCATTGGTCTGCGGCCTGTAAATGGTAGAGCGATGCCTTCTGATACTAAATTTTATGTAGATTTTATCGGTCTTACCTCAGAAGTGGGATTCTTGATCTGATATCAATTCTTGAGGTACTCCATATCCGGATGAACTTGGCCACCTTAGCAGATGTAAGGACTGCATAGGACTGAGCTTCTATCCACTTGGTGAAATAATCCATGGCTACTAAGATGAACTCATGGCTGTTGGATGCTTTAAGACTGACGTTTCTAATGATATCAATGCCCCAAGTGGAGAATGACCAAGGTGAACTGAGTGAATGCAACTCTGTTGGTGGGATATGCATGATGTTAGCAAATATCTGACACTTGTGGCATTTCTTGACAAAGTCCCTGTAATTTACTTCCATTGTACTCCAGCAATATCCTAGCCTAAGGATCTTCTTAGATAACATCTTCGTATTCATGTAGGATCCTCAGAGACCTTGATGAATTTCTTCCATGATAGCTATAGCTTATTCCTCATCTACACACAACAACTATATTTCATCATAGGATCTTTTGTATAACAAATCCTCCTGGAGAAAGAACTGGGTGGCATATCTCCTCAGAAACTTCTTTTCTCTGTCAGTTGCTTCAACTGGATACTTCCTTTCTCTGATGGAATCCACTACATGAGCGAACCAAGACTAACCATCTATAGTGAGAGAGTTCACTATATTCTAATAAATGGGCCTGCTTCTTTGTTCTACCAAGAATGGTCGGACTCTAGCCATAGGGTTGCACTCTACTATAGAAGCTAAGGTTACTTTAGGGTTGACCTTTCCTTGATGAAACCCTCTGGAAGTATTCGAACGTAATCTTCTGAATGTGTTCAATCACCTCTTCCAGATGTTTTTGATATGATTTCAGCTTCTCATCTCTAGTTTTCCACTTTCCCTGTGTCTGACAGATGACAATGGATGAATCACCATAAACCTTAATCCTTTTTACCCCAATAGTTAATGCAGTTTTGAGCCCCAAATAACAAGCTCATATTTGGCAATATTGTTGGTATAAAGGAAGTCGAGGTGAAATGATGAAGGCAAATAAAGGCCATCAAGAGTGATAAGTAATATTTCTGCACCACATCCTTTCTGATTAGCCGCTCCATCCAAGAATAACTACCATTCATTAACTATATCTTCTTCCTCTACTGCTGCGATTCCTTCATCAGGAAAGGCATCATCCAAGGATATTCCATCTTTTGTGGGGTAAGCAGCCAAATGATCAGCTATGGCCTACCCCTTGATAGATTTCTGAGTAACATAGGTGATGCCAAACTCTGATGGCAAAAGTAACCAATGGGCCATCCTTCCCGTTTAAGGCCAGTTTCTCAAAGAGATATTTGATGGGATCAATCTTTGACATCAAGTGCACTGGGTAAGAAACTATGTAGTGTCGCAACCTTTTAGTTACCCAAATCAACGTAACAGAAGTTCTCTCCAAAGATGTGTACTTTGTCTCATATTCTAGAAACTTTTTACTGAGGTAATATACGATATGCTCGGCCCCCTTTTCTGTTTCCTTCTACGCTAGCAAAGAGCCTATGGAATATTCTCCCACAAATAGATACAACAGAAGTGGTTCTCCTTCCACCAGTGGTGTCAATACTGGTGGGTTCATGAGGTAGCCCTTGATCTTGTCAAAGGCTTGTTGGCATTGGTCATTCCATTCCATTGGCTGATCTTTCTTCAACAGTTTGAAAATTGGACAGATTGTAGTCAACTGAGCTATGAATCTACTAATATATTGGATGTGACCCAAAAATCCTTGTATTTGCTTCTCAGTCTGAGGCATGGGCATTTCTTGAATTGCCTTGATCTTGATAGGGTCAACTTCAATGCCTCTTTTACTCACCAAGAAGCCTAACAAATTTCCCATTGTTGCCCCGAATGCACACTTCTGAGGATTCAACTTCAGCTGATACTTCTTGATTCTTTCAAAGAATCACCTTAGTGCGGGAATATGCCCCTGTCAATCTTTTGACTTTACTATCATGTCATCCACATAGAATTTCACATCTTTGTTCATTATATCATGCAATATGGTCGTGGCTACTCTTTGATAAGTTGCCCTAGAATTCTTCAGTCCAAAAGGCATCACCTTGTAATAATAGGTTCCCCACGGAGTGATGAAGGCTGTTTTCTCACGATCCTCTGGGTTCATGCTTATTTGGTTGTATCCCAAGAATCCATCCATAAATGATAATAAAGCATGCCCTGCCATATTATCTACCAATACATCAATGCGAGGTAATGGGAAGTTATCTTTAGGGCTTACTTTGTTAAGATCTTGGTAGTCTATGCACATTCATACCTTTCCATCTTTCTTCAGTACTGGTACAATATTGGCCAACCATTGGGGGTACATCACCACTTGTAAGAAACCTGCATTCCATTGCCTCACAACTTCTTCTCTGATCATCGCACTCCATTTTGGCCTCATTCTTCAGAGCTTCTGTTTTATCGGCTTTACCCCAAGGTAAGTCAGAAATTGATACCGCACAATATTGGGGTCGATGCCAAGCATATCCTTGTAAGACCAAGCTAAGACCTCGACGACTTCCTTCAAAAGATTACTCATCTGTTTTGCTTCTTTGTCATCAAGGGTAGTGTCAATTTTTACCTCTCGAAGGCATTAGTCGATTCCTAGATTAATAACTTGAGTATCCTCATGGATGGGTTGGGCTTTCTTTGGTTTGTGTTGCTTTATTAATTCATGATATTTATTAAGATCATCATTAAAAAAAGGAGGCAAGTCATAGTCAGAATTAGAAATTTCATTCATGAAAGGTGTAATAGACTCGTCATACAAGGACTTTGGACTCTTCTCAAAAGGGGAGATTGACACAGAATCATAAACAACAGACTCGACTACAAACTCGATAACTGGCTTAATGCTTTGACCAGGGGTAATCAGGCTAGTTGACTCAAAAGCATAAGCATACTTAAAGTTTTCTCCAATGCTTATCCAGTTCAGAAGTGGTTCAGTGGTCTAATGGATGAGGAGATGTGGCAGAGGGCCTTCTTCACTTTCTTTAGTGGTGTTATGGTTTCTCAGGATAGGTGCCTGCTTCTTTATAAATACCAGTTGATCAATCTCATGCTCTCGGAAGCCAAACTTTCTGAGGGGTGAAGATTAATGGAGACTGCTCAATCTTTTTTCTATGAAGTCTATCTTTTCGAGCCTGTTGAGGGATGCCATCCCGGTACCTCGGTCACATCTTTGACCACCTTCACGAGCCTTCCCATTGCAATTGGTTTGGGCACAATATATACAAACCATCATCCTCTGTGCTTTCCTCTGTTTTACATACACACTTCTTCCTCTGAAAGGATGGGGCTTGAGCTCATGCAACACTCAGGCTCTTGGCTCTTGTAGGAGAGAGTAAATGAAACCTTCAAATCAATAGGAAGCGACAGACTCAAGGTGAGCCTTATCTTCTTCTCCCATTCTCTCTTCATAAGAACTTGAGGAATAGATGCCTCCTTCGATTGGATCAATGTTGTAGGATTACTAGAGGAAGACCCAATCCCAATCAGTGCAATTTCTGCTATCTCACTGATGGAACTATCTTGGTTACCTTCTTTGATTAGCATTTTCTATTATTCCACTTCATTTCTATTATTCCACTTCGTAAGTCACCTAATCGAACTCGTCTTAGAAGAAAATTTCAAGTCCTGGTTGCATTTTGGTAGCAGTTTCATCAAACCATGGCTCCGCATTTCCATAAAAGGGTAAATCCTCTCCTTTTACGAAGTATCCATTAAGAGTAAGGTAGTAAGTGACGGAGATCATCCTAATCATCCTCAGCACTTGTTGCCCTTTGACAATTGGGGGAGTGTACCCGATACCATTCTTCCCTTTGCTCACTGCCAAATTAGGCTGCTTTGGAACTCCTTGATGATATTTCCCTAGCCCCATGCCAGGAAAGTACTACATATTCTTCATCATCTGATTCACTGGCACACTCCAGATGGCTTCATAGTTAGCTAGGATTTTCTCCTTTGGAGCTTCTTTGGCAATGGCTGCGTAAGTGGTGTCTAATTCAAAATCACTTAGATGCACCTCCTGGTCTTGTTCTTCCCCATTTTCAATCTTGGCCAAAGTATTAACCACTTTAGGATCTCTGGCCACTAAGACCACCTTCCCCTCATGAATGAAGATGCAACCAAGGCCTTCCCAAGAGCATGTTAAAAGATGCTAGTATATTAATGACCTAGAAATCAACATCAAACTTCACCTGGCCAATCTTTATAGCAAGGGTAATGATGCGAAGTATCTTCCTCTTGGTATTATCATATGCCTTATGGTTTGGGTGGTTGGCCTCATTTCTTCCACGTTGATGCCAATACTCTTTTCTGATCTCAATAGTAGCACATTCAAAGCGGACCCATTGTTAACAAGAACCTAGGGAACCACTTTGTTAAGGCATTCAACTGTAATGTGGAGAGCTCGATTATGTTGGGTTTTTATGGGAAGCTCAAAATCTGAGAACATCAGAGACTACACTGCATATGTTGCTCCTACTATATGTGTGAGGTGTGTTGGATTTATCTCGATCAGCACTTGCACATTAGTGAGAGACATCAAGAATACTTCACGGTGCGAAGGGGACACCATCAACAATCCCCAAATGGAGATGTTTGCCTGGGACTTCTTTAGTTGAGCCAAGACTGGGTTCTCTGGCTCTTTCTTCATGCTGCTAGTTCCGGCCTCATTAGCCCTTGGCTGCTCTACTACTAGAGCCTTGCCCTTGTAGTCTTTCCCACTTCTAGTTTCCATCACATTGATTAGTTTTTTCACAATAATCTCGGTGGGATAAATATCTTCATCATCATTGTGGGTTAGGGTGATTATCCCCACCATAGAATCATCTTCTTCTGATTCTCCTTCTCTACTTGGGGTGGGAAGTCGATGACCTCCACAAATATCCACTACCCTGGCTCGTAACTTCTTGACTGCATTGGAAAGCTATTAGAATGCAGCATCTACCATCTCTGCGATTATGTCATCTGGTCCTATTTACTCCAGATCATTCAATTGCTCCTAGTAGTAAAGATCACTGACGATTACTTCCCCTATCATTTTTTCAATTTCTTCTATCCTTTCTTGCATTCTCAATGTATTGGAATACACTTCACACAGTTTTTCTTTCAACTCAAATGTGGAATACTATTCGTCCATATAAACTTGCGTCGACTCTCCAGATTCCCCCTCATTTTCTAAATCTGATGTAGAATCATCTCCCTCCATACATAGGGAAGGGTAAATACCACCTGTGGGATCAGCTATTAGGTCATTATTGCCAATTGCGTAGACTGAGAAACATGTCGGATGTTCAAGTGAGTGGTATTCTGACTCATCATCATAATCATTGTACCAAGGCCCTTGCTAATCATCCCAGTCTGGATACCCATCATCCCCTCGAGAATCAGTCATCTCCATCCTTATCATCTTCATTTTCATCCTCATCATCATCGTCATCATCCTCTTCTTTGCTGATTTCACTCCCACTTGATTCTTCATCAGATTCCTCAGGATCATCAAATTCTCTTGCATCCAAATGCTCATAGTATTCAGAATGTACGGACCAAAAGATTTCCCTAGGGTTGGTCCTATCATTACTGGCTCAAAGTTGGACCAGCCCTGACTCATCATCCTCTGTGACACTCCCTATGTGGATTAAGGAAATGTATTCTTTGATTTGCTCCACTATGGCCAATGTGGTTACTGCTCTGAGAAGATCAGCTGTAATCTCTTCAATTACCTCTGGATTATCTTCTGAAGTTATAGCAGGCTGAATTAGAGAAGTAGGATCACTCTCCTGGTCTTCCCCTAATGCATTTACTAACCCTATTAACGAAGTCATCTTTTGGAAATCTGGTAGTGCAAGCATATCCTTCCAATCGTACCCATCCGTCCATCCTTATTTTGGATTATACACTGAACCTTGAGAATGGGATTGGTATAAGGGTCATGAGGGATATGAAGTGGGATGATATTAAGATGATGTAATGTGAGAGGTAGGGCATAAAGATTGGGGGTGATAGGATGAAGAGGTTCCTCCACTTTGATGGTGGGGGAAAGGTTGATGATATGGCGGAGGCTGATAATATGGCAGAGGCTGATAATGTGGTGTGGTGGATTCTTCTGATGAGGAGGGATGGACGGCGGCACTCAATTTTTTTACTCTTCCTGTGATAATTCTCTTCTTCTGGGGGTCCTTATGATTCTAGCCCTTTGACCCATGACTCTTTTGTAAGCATGGGCATTCACATGATTCTTTCGAGCTCTAGGTACAATAATTTGAGTAGGGTCTATCTCTATAGTTTCTTCATCCAGACTGTTCACATGATCAGGGAGTAGATTGGTATTGACATTGGGAGGTTATTTGATCTTGACCTCAATGGTTCATTTGTCTACCAAGTCCTGAATTGCATGCTGTAAACCCAAACATCTATCAGTATTGTGCCCCTTCTGATTGTGGTAGGCATAATACTCATGATCCATATACCAAGCTAGAGGAGGATTGTGGATCACTCTTGAAGCCACTGTCCCTAGCAATCCTTGCTTCTTTAACTTCTCATATGCGGCTGCTATGGGCATTCCTAGATCAGAAAACTATCTTCATAGGCGAGAAGCCTTTTGGGCGGGTGCATCTGCTTGTAGTATGAAGGGTTGTGAAGAAGTGGCTAGTGAGACTGACTGCTAAACTGCACTCACCATATTAGTTTCCAGACCCTCTCCCCATCTGACTCAAGCGTTCTTGCACGCATCTTGGGTGGATCCTTGACACTGGACCTCTTTTAGAATTCTGTTCTCCATATGTGCCGATGGCTATCAAGGCATCAAAAGTTTGCAAATTCTGATAGTGAAGAACATCATAATAAGGTTTTGACAAGTTCTCTATTAACATCTCTACCTACTCTACTTCTGAAGGCCTATCTGCCATCTTGGTGGCCTTGTCTCTAAATCTCATCAAGAAGGCGGTGAATCCTTCTTTAGGCTGCTGCCTCAACATCTCAAGCTCCTGACATTTCAAATCTACCTTAGTATTAAAGGAGTACTATTTGGTGAAGGCCTTCACCACCGTCACCCAATTCTGAGTTTGTGATGACTCCAACCATGTGAGCCATCTCAGTGCTGGTCCCGATAGAGTTAACATGAAGGCTTGCCCCATCTAGTTATCTACAAGTTGCCATGACTTGGCGATGCTGAAGAAGACCTTGAGATGAGCCTTGGGGTCTCCTAACCCATCAAACCTATCAGTCTGCCACTTGAGTTTTTCTGGAATTCTTGCTCCAGAGAAGAAACTCATTTCCTCAAAATCCACTATTTGGCCTTCTGAGTCTTTTTCTGCTCGAATCATGTTCTCCAACTTCTCTAACTACTCTTTGAGCTTCCTTTCTTTCTCTATCTCCAGAGGCTCAAAACGGACGTGTGCTACAAATTCCTTTTCTTCATCTTCAATCACTACCCTAGGAGGAGGGACCCTGGAATAGGCCCCTCGTTGACCATTCAGATGGGTAGGTGAAGATCCTCTCTGATTGGTTGGCCGAGCATGCTTTGGATTACGTGGGTCAACTCAACAAGAATTCCCATGATGACCTATAGCTCCATTCTGGTTCACATCTCTCGTTGCCAATGTTGGCTCATTTCTGGGATCAGCTCGGGGAGGGTTCTGAAGTGTATGCAGTATATTAGCTATCCCTCTTTTGACTTCAGCAATTTCAGTCTGTAAGGTCTCCATGGGACGGTCCCAGGCCTATTCAGGTGTTTTCATGTTGGGTGGATCCATGCTTACTAAGCTGTAATCACCTGGTAGTCGACAATTTGGAAGAGATGAAGGAGGTGATTCTGGATTTAGGTGAGTCAACCGATTACCCTAACTCATCCAAAGGGACCACGGTGAATACTTGAGGTGAGGAATTGCAATTGAACCAAAACTGGTTTATTTTAGGATTCTTGAATTCCCAACCCCTTATTCATACATTCACTAAATTAACAAACATTAATTCATCCAAGGTCAGTCCGCTAAATGGTAGGGGTGGATAGGGTTTGATGCCCTTGGTCTACCCAATGCATTAAGTAGGAAATTCATACAAATGGCATGTTGAGAATATTCCCATAAGACATTCCATGTACTAAAGTCATGTTTTCCTTGCTCTTTTCCACTAGGTGTCCTTCCTCCTGATTTTCTCAGGACTTCTCGGGACTTGACATGACTCTGACGGGATTGCCCCTGAGTCACATATTTGGACTTTTTCCTTAAGGAGGAGGGACACCTTTTATCTGAAACAAACTTTAGCAAATCAATTCTTTACGACAAGAATATAGTGTAGGAACATTCCTTTTTAAGATCGCAAACAAGTTTTACAATTAGCTCGTGGTGCTCCTAGCTTCTTCATCTATTTTCTATATGATGCGACTATGTAGTGGATGCAATAGGACCGAAAAGGCTTCCTTGATAGGATCTATATACACAGGTATGTGATCCTTTTGATCTACCTATAGGTACGAGATCAAGGGGGTGACCTCCTTGCCCATTACTCGTGACGACACACGAGGTTAAGCAATTGGCCATAGAGTGGTGGAACCGTGAGTGATTGTGTGCAAAAGTGTAATGTAGGATAACCATCATTCGATCTCATAATACTGTAAAGTGCTCTGACCTCCCCGAGGGTACTGGTACAAATACAACATCCTCACCATTTGATGACGCATTTGATCTCAAAATGTTATAAAGTGCATGGACCTCCCCAAGGGTGCTAGCATAAATACAACATCCTCGTCGTTTGACGATACCTTTTATTCTTGTACAGGAAGTGGACATCTTTTTCTCTCAGAGTACTCTCCATGACATACACTGACCTCCCCGAGGGTGCAGGCATGA
Source organism: Macadamia integrifolia (assembly GCF_013358625.1). Taxonomy (NCBI): domain Eukaryota; kingdom Viridiplantae; phylum Streptophyta; class Magnoliopsida; order Proteales; family Proteaceae; genus Macadamia; species Macadamia integrifolia. The sequence continues at coordinate 34,763,595 of NC_056560.1, read as the reverse complement.
CAGGGAGTCCCTTGCCAAATGATTTCACTTCGAGCACGATGCATGATGTAGTTAGTGAATACAATTACAAACATGGGGTTAGCCAAACATGTTTGCAAACAAATGCGGTGGAAAATGTTCTAGCATTTAAAGGTAGCATCTAGTATCAAAAGCTTGATATTTGTCTCCAGTGGATTCGCCACTGTGAGGGTAGTAGCATCTAGCATCCCCATCCTTTCTCCTCTCTCCCTCTTCACCTCTCTATGTTTATGGAAGAGGAGGGGTTCGAGTCATGTGTGCTTTGCTTGCGGGCCCCGCACCACCGTATCTTCGGTTGGAGATGTGGAGGCTTATTTCATAAGAGTATAAAATTCATCATTTGAGATGGAGATTTTGATGATGGTTTAATTCAGGGATCGGGATCATGAAAATGGGGTTTGGAGTTGCCACCTTGGGTTATAGGCCTAGGACCTAGTGGTCGGCCCAATTCCTGAGAAAAAGGCCCAAAATTTGGTCTGGTCCATAGATATAGGGTAAGTGTCAAGTTATAGAGTTGGGAAGGTGTTAAGCACCCAATCTGCCTGGTTCAATCGGTCTTCTTGGTAGATGCTTGAGGGCAAATATTTTCCATAATTATTACTATTCCACATGTATGGCTAAGTTATCACACACACACACATATATATATATTAATTGAATTCAAGCTACTATATACACTAAAACAAGGCATCTATAAAGTCTACATTATAACGAGTTGGTTGAGAAATTATACCTGAACTTAAACCCTGTTTTGGGTCAAGAGGGGTGGGCCCCTGATTAGTACCGGCTCAGACTGTCTTTTGGATTCTCCTGGCTCAGGGAAAGATGGTCTTGACCACCAACTTCCTTTCTTGAGATATGTTAATTGTGGTGCTATTCGGACAAAGTTTCAGCTAGGAATGATCACTTTTGGATTTGGATTCAGACAGAGCATCGGCTAGGAAAGGCTATTTTTGGGTTTTGATTTGGACAGAGCTTTGGCTAGGGAAGGCTATTTTTGAATTTGGATTCGGACAAAGCTTCAACTAGGGAAGGCTCTTTCTGGGCTTGGGATGAGGTGGCACTCCGACAGAGCTTTTGCTGGGAATGTTATTTCTGGATTTAGGATAAGGTGGCACTCCGACAGAGCTTTCACTAGGGATAGGCTAAGGGAGGGCTAGGCTAAGGTGGCACTTTGACAGCGCTTTCACTTGGAATGGCTATTTCTGGAAAGATTCCAGGGACACTCAGACAAAATTTTGGCTAAGAAAGGCTATTTCTCAAAAGAAACGAGCTGACCTAAAAATGGATTGAAGAACTCCAAAGTCCCAAAGAACACTTTGAAGATCGGAACAGAGTTTTATATCTTAACAAAGATCACTTCGTAAATCCGAAGAACCTCAAAAAAGGGGGGGTTTCTATCTCAAGAACGCTTAAGAATGCTCAAGCACACTCAAGAACACTCAAGAACACTCAAAGGAGGTGGCTTAAGAACATACTATTTTTGGCTAAAAACTAGATCTAACTAAGAATTTGGATTGGAGATCTTCAAGATCCTGAAGAACACTTTGAAGATCCAAATGAGTTTTCGGATCTTGACGAAGATCGCTCCAAAGATCAGAAGAAAATCAAGAAGGGAGAGGGAAGGAAAATTTCACTATGAAAGGGGAGGGGGATTCTAGTGTGTTGGTGTGTTTTTTTCTAAGGGAAGGGGGGTATTTATAGTTTTTTCAAACCAAATAGGAGAGGGTGAATCCCTTTATCTAGTGGACGAAAAAGGGGGCTCTTGCCTAAAGTGAAGAGATAGGATTTTTGTCCAATGGATAAAGGGGGGGTTGAAGGCAAAAATGGGTGGAGAGGTCTTTTGTCCAGTGGGTAAAAGGGGGTTTTCAAAAAATATGGGAGGAGAGAGAAACTTTAGCTAGAAAAAGGTGATTTTCAGAAAAGTAGGAGGAGAGAGAAGGTTTAGCCAAAAAAGTAGATTTCAGAAAAGCGGGAGGGGAGAGAAGGTTTAGCCAAAAAAGGTATTTTTGGAAAAGTGGGAGGAGAGAGATGGTTTAGCTGGAAAAGGTAATTTTCAGAAAAGTAGGAGGAGAGAGAAGGTTTAGCCAAAAAAAGTTGGTTTTCAGAAAAATGGGAGGAGAGAGAAGGTTTAGCCAGAAAAGGTAGTTTTTGAAAAAGCAGGTGGAGAGAGAAGGTTTAGCTAGAAAAGGTAGTTTTTAGAAAAGCGGGAGGAGGGAGAAGGTTTAGCTGAAAAAGGAAATTTTTTTAAAAGCGGGAGGAGAGAGACAGTTTAGCCAGAAAAGGTAATTTTTGGAAAAACGAGAGGAGAGAGAAGGTTTAGCCAAAAAAGGTAGTTTTCAAAAAAGTGAGAAAATAGAGAAAGTTTAGGTAGGTAATGCGGGTGATGTCACGGTGTGCGAATGGATGGGTGTGCAGGTAATGTGCATAGCGGGTGCGTGCACGTGTGGGTGTGTAGGCAATGTACATGGTGTGCAGGCCACATATGCATTGTGCAGGCACCATATGCACGGCCATGTAGTAGGGGCATGTACAGCTTACGACAAGGGCACCCACGCTATGCTGTGGAGGTGCACATGTGTGCGGATGGGGCCCACTCACATTGTGGTGGGGACATATATGCGTGCAGTAGGGGCACGCATGCGTGCAATGGGGCCATGCATGCTGTGTGGTAAGGGAGCACAGCATACGTTAGGGGTCTGCGGCCAGGCTGGGCTGGCTGGGCTTGTCTAGGCTGGCTAGCTTAGCTGGCTGGCTGGCTGGCTGGCTTAGCTGGGCTGGCTGACTTAGCTGGGTTGGCTGGCTTAGCTTGCTGGCTGGCTTGGTTGGGCTGGCTGGCTTAGCTGGTGTGCGCGACATGCGCCAAAAAAAATGTTATTTTTCAGGGAAGGTTGTGAGAGATCCGTCAGTCCGATTTTGGCGTACCATATATCGTCAGATTTGTATTTTCGAGCACTATCCATCTGTATGGTCATGTTTACCGTATTCCTTCGTATAAAAAAAGCTAAAATTTGACCCGTTCCCTCTCGCGTGGGGATTTTTAGGGTTTTAGATCTGAGAGTGTTTCAGGGTCATCTGGGTAGGTAGGAGATGAATTAAGGCATTTGGGTTAGGTGAGGGATTTTTTCAAGTTCCCAGTAGGAGTGTCCGTGTGCACGACATATGTGCAGGAAGGCATGATTTTTTGGGGATGATTGCCAGAGATCTATCGGCCAAATCTTGACATAACATATATTGTCGGAATTGTATTTCCAAACACTATATATCTGTATGGTCCTCTTTACCAGATTCCTTCATGTATGAAAAGTCAAAATTAGACCTTCCTCTTTCCTACGCAGGGATTCTAGGGTTTCGAATAGGGAATGTTTCTATCAGCATCTCTATAGGTTGGAAGCCAGAAGTTGCACCGAAGACCCATATTTCATCATAGCCAAAGGAGGGTGACAAAATTGGGTTTCTACAAGTATTAAGAACATCTGGATTAATTGATTGGAGACTTTGAGAATATCTCATTCGAATACTTCCAAAGAGATAACAACCAGTTTGCCGATGCCCTTGCAACCTTGGCTTCCATGGTAGAATGCAACCCTATGGCTAGAGTCCGACCATTCTTAGTGGAACAAAGAAGTAGATCCATTTATTATAATTTGGTGAACCCCCTCACTATAGATTAGGGGTGTCAATCGGTCGGGTCAGGCCAGTCTCGGTCAGGCCTAACTGGGCATGGCAGTGTGAAATTCTTGCACTATGAATGCCCATTTACTTAAACGAGCCTGGGTTTCGAGGGCATGGTATGGTTTGTAATCGGGCTGGTCAGTGTCGGGCTTTAATCGGGCTACCTTAAACGAGCCTTATACCATCCTTAAACGGGCTATGGGCCTATTTTAATTCTAAATGGGCTCTAAACGGTCCTACCCTCATTTTTTAAGCGGATTAAACTATTGGCTTTAAAACTAATGGAGGATAACAGTCACAATTCTAGAACCATATCCAAGGGAATCATGTTTTTAAAATGTAATCTAAGTTACAAGAATTACACTCTTCTTAATAATTGAATGATCCAACAACATTACAAACCTGAAATTGGATTTTTGATTCACCGGTATACATAATACAATAAAAGAAAAAGCCTACTTTTGGCAGCTATCTTTTCCTTCAATTATTACACTACTTTAGGAGTTGTTTGACTATGTTAGTTTTTTTATAGATATTCTGCACATTGTTTGTGCTCAATCTTATTATTTCAATGAAAACCAAGCTGCCTCTCTGTGCCAAATGTTTATCATTTCTCTATGTTGTCTTTCTTTATAGTGAAATCACAAAGGTCACCATATTTCTCATTGAAATCCCATATGTCCATTGTGTTGTAATCAACTATTAGTTTAGTCCTACCTATTCCTTACTCATATTTTGTAGTATTAGTGATGGAAAAGGTATTTCCAATTTAAGCATTTTTCTAAAGGGGGTCGGGTTGGTTGGGCTAATTGAGTCTGTTCTAACGGGTTACTTAAGTGAGTCGAGCCGGTCGGGCACCCAATGGGCTACTACTTTGCACCGTAAACACCCATTTAATAAACAAGCCAGGCTTAAGCCTAACACGTTTATCAAACAGGCCGATTCAGGTAGGGCCTTAAGCGAGTTGGGCTAGGTCGGGCCTATCGGTGCGGGCTCAGGATTGACACCCCTATCATAAATGGTCGGTCTTGGTTCGCTCATATTGTGGACTTCATCAGGGAAAGAAAATACCCAGTTGAAGCCACAGAAAGAGATAATAAATTTCTAAGGAGATATGCCACCCATTTTATTCTTTAAGGGGACTTTTATACAAGAGGTCCTATGATGGAATACAATTGTTGTGTGTAGATGAAAAGCAACCTGCGAAAATTATAGAGGAAATTCATCATGGCCTTTGCGGACCCCATATAGATGCCAAAATGCTAGCTAAGAAGATTCTCAAGTGGAATACTATTGAAACACAATGGAAGCAGATTGCTTGGGCTTTGTCAAGAAATGCCACAAATGTCAAATATTTACCAATATCATACACATCCCACCAATGGAATTACACTCACTTAGTTCTCCTTGGCCGTTCTCTACTTGGGGTATTGACATTATTGGGAAGGTCAACCCCAAAGCATCCAATGGTCATGAATTCATCTTGGTAGCCATTGATTATTTCACCAAGTGGGTAGAAGCTCAGTCATATGCAGTCCTCACATCTACTAAGGTTGAAAAATTCATCCAAAAAAACATCATTTGCCAATATGGAGTGCCTTAAGAGCTGATATCGGATCAGGGATCCCAATTCTGGGGTAAAACTGAAAAAGTTTGTACAAAGTTTGGTATCAAAAGACACCGCTCTACCACTTAAAGGCCGCAGACCAATGGGGTAGTAGAAGCAGCTAACAAGAACATTAAGTTGATCCTATAGAAAATGGCCGAAACAGACAAGGATTGGGCAGATAAGTTACCACTTGCTTTATGGGCATATCGGACTTCTGTATGATCCTCAACAGGGGCAACTCCTTTTCTTTGGCAAACGAGGTTGAGGTAATTCTACCTGTAAATATCCTAGTACCATCCCTAAGTTACTACTTGCTTTATGGACACCGGTGTATCAAGGCCAGTTCATTCCCCATCCTTGATTGGTAAAAAAAAAAAAAGAAAACAAAAAAGAGTTTGATGCAACTGAGGTAAAGGTTTGGTTGTGTCAATAGCTAATGAGTGATACTTTGGCAAATCATCATATCTCATATTTGCTTATGATGGTTTTAGGAAAAGTCATGGACTCTTTGGATGAGACATTGAGGAAATGGACCGTAAATATAAACATGATGACACCAGGACTGCTAAAATCTATGAGTATGTTAATGCTTAGCCACATTTGGTGCATAAAGCTACATCACAATCTGCTGCGATAGATGCCTCAGCATTGGGATATTGATCTTCGTGTATTTCAGTTTGGGTTGGTTGAGACTTGTCCAACTCTCGAAGAATTCTGAGTTTATATGCTATCTCCACCTAAGGGCAAGTTGATTTATATATCTTTGAAGAAAGATCACTTAGAGGAGATTCAGGACTTTTTTGGATGGGAAAAGGAGGAAATGAAGCAGTTTATTAGATATGGGAAGATTGACATTCTGAAGGTGGCCAGGATCTTCATTTTGACCCTACCACTGGGTGGGCTCCATCAGTAAAGATCACAGGATGCTTATCTATTATGCATGATAGCTCACTATGTTCTTCGAACTCTTGGACGTGGTGCACCACTTGTTCTAATAGAGGTGGCAATGCAATTGAAGAAAGGAGAAGATATCATTCCTATGGTCCTTGCAATGACATTCAAAGCACTTGATGACATGAGCCATAGCCATAGATTTGGACTTGATCATTTTTATGGAAGTCCCACTATTTTCCAACTATGGCTACTTGAGAAACTGAAGCTAATAAGGCCATTAAATGGATGTCAACTCGGAGCTCTTTATTACCAAGAAAGTAGAGAAGCCTTGGAATTCAAGCTCATTGTTGATTGGGAAGAATACCTATAAGGAAGAATCACAAAGGATATTGCATGGAGATGCCCAAGGAAGCCACTAGAGGATTTTCTAATGAAGACCCCTAGATACAACTACGTCAGGTTGATGGGATTGACTCACACATCCTTTTACCTACCTATGTACATCAGCTGAGAGTATGGACTGAAAGCAGAAGACCTAGAGGAGTTGGTGAACTTTTACCCTTCCCAAGAACTATCCCCCTATATTGTTACCTATCTTTCTTGTTTATGGTAGGAAAGTTATTTTCATGTAATTCACTTGGTAGTTAAATGAAGAGATATTTGGACTTTCATATTATCCCAATTATTCTAATGAAGACTTGAGTTGTGAAATTGATTATGCCTAAAAAAAAAATTTCAAAACCATAAACAAAGGGAGATTTTCTTTGTGCCGAAAGATAGGTTTCCATTCATAAAATGCTATGTTTGGTAAAAGAAAAAATAATAATAATAACAAAAAACTTGGCAAGGGAAGATATGCATATGTTTGTGTCTACAAGAATTGCAGGAACAAATCCCTAGGAGTCAAAATCCTCGTCTGAACCATTCTCGGTGTCATCCTCATGGAAGGTCAACGAGCTAGAAGGTGCTAATCTCGAACTCGCTAGTCTCTGCGTGAGATCCTCAATCTGCATCCACTGCTAGGCATTCTCTCATCAATAAGAGCTGACCTGTCCCCTTAAGATGTTCTACCCTTTCTGGGAAACATAGAGAATGATTAAGAAAAGAAGTGACAAAGAAGAAGGACACGGCTAAGAACATGATGATACCTTGTCAACCACCACCTCACATAGATTCTGGTGCATTCTCCTGATCTTGGTATAGACCTCTAGAGACACCTGAGAAAGAGCATGTCAATCAAAAGAAGTCAAGGACCAATCAAATGAGAGGTGTTTAGATACTCACATAGTCATACAGAATGGGTAGTCTGAGAGAAGCATCTCTATCTAGTCTACGCTCCAAGAGCTAAGGGATGCCAAGATGGGTTGCGTTGGGGTAGGACCAGCCCAGGAAACCACGAAAAGGAATGGTAGCCATCCTGAGGGGTCCACTCACCACAGTGGAAGACCTAGCTTAGGATGAGGTAGCAGCACCGACTTGTGACTGAGTGGGAGGGGGTCCACATGTTGTGTCCTCCACTGAAAGAACATCAATAAAAAAAGGAGAGAAGGATTTGAAATATGAAAAGGATGCTCAAGAGGGGAACCATACCGGTGGCCCGCTTGGACCGAAAGGAGCGTAGACCGATTCCTCCTTAAGGAAGGCCCTATAATCCCTGCCCTAATCTAAGAAGGAGTCATACCATACTCCTCCAGCCAATCCCTCAACCTGACCCGCAGGGATATACTCTAGATGATGCATAGTAGATGGAGGAAGACAAGGAGGGGAGCACATGGTAGGATCGGACCATTGGGGTTCGACGCTCTTTTCTAAGTACTAAATGTGACCTCAGATACCCCTAAATAAGACATGGTTCTCTATTAAAAACTTGGCCTGAGCAAATTTGTCAGGGTTAGGGAATCTAAGGTGCTGAAATGGTCTCCACCTAACTTGCAAAGTCAAGAAGACGTAAGTACAGCACGAGGCAAAAGGAAATTTGATACCAAACATGACTTACCTCTGTGAGCCCATTCAGGAGAGAGTGGGAAGTGGTCCCAGAAGGATGGCGCCGACTCCTCAATACCCAGTTATCTCCCCATCTTATAGCTATAGGGAAGGGTGAGCTCCGAGGATCCTTCAGTAAGGGGGCCATAATCTCTAGGTGTTCATAACACCAAGGTTGAATTGAAAGATCAAAATAAGGAGGTGCAATCAATTAAATAAAAAAAAAAAAAGAGAGAATAGAAGGAAAAGTGTGGAGTCACCTGGAGAATGTAGATTACTCCCTTAAGGCCTTGATCTCCATATGATAGCAGGTCCAGGGTCCACAAAAGGTATGCATAGGCGGCCCCGCCCCAATCCCAAGAATCTACCTCCCAAAGGTTCTAGAAGAGGGCAGCCATGCGAATGTCCACCCCACCTCGGATATCAATGAAAAGACACTATACCACAATAAATAGGAGGAAAGAATCAGTTATCTGTGCGAAGTTACCTAGGTTCACCCTCAGGTCCATTCTCATCCAACGGGCACTGATCACACCTAAATGGACATGTGTCTGATCCCCCCTGGATATCTATACCTGTCTAATCTGCAAAATCCTATGCTATCAGGGTCTCAGGAAGGGATAGGGATCTCTCCCCAAATGGTACCCTCATCAAAGCATAGAAGCACAGGGGTGTGATGGTAATCTTGTCGGTGGGGAGATGAAAGGAATGAGTACTTGGCCACCACCACTCCATCAGAGCTCCCACCAGTGCCGGGTTGAACTTCTTGGTCTCCAGTGTGGCCAATTGGCTTTGGGAAGTTGAATCTACTAGTCCCCTAACCCTGTGAGGGAGCACTTGGTACCAGTCCCGAACCACATTTGGATGACCATATCTAGCCAATGTAGGTGGCACTCCCTTGTTGAATCTCTAAATAAAATAAGAAAAATGAATAAAAAATGTAAAAAAATATAATAATAAATGTACAAAAATAAAGAATAAATAAATTAAAGTGCAAGACTCACCCATGTGCCCCACACTAAGTTGCATATGTGGTCTCAGGTCCTATGGAGTGCCCGCCCGGTGTACTAGTCTGTTGGAATATCATCCCCCTGGGAAGATGTACCATAGTTCTCTGTATCATCTAGTTGGATTTCTCCCTAGGTCCTTCTCTTTCTTCTATATCCAAATTTTTCAAAATTACAAGGAACCCCAAGAAGTTTCATAATTCACAAAAAGGCCCAGAAAGACTTCAAATTCTCTAAATGGCTCCCTCCTCAAAAACTATGAAGATCTTCGAAAAAAATTTGAAGAAACCCGAAAAAATGCAAAAAGCTTCGAATCTATGAGAAAATTCAAAAACCCGAGCTCACTCGCTCACAAATCGTTCCCAATTCAAAAAAATCATAATAGAGAATGAGAACGAGGGGGGACCATTTTATGGTTAAAAAATTTGTTTTCTCCAAAAAAAAATTGAGATTCCAATTCCTAGGTGTAACTCAAAGATTCTTACCACAAAATACAAAACTCAAAGTAATTTATTGTGGTAAATAAAAATTACATCACATGAAATTGGAAGGTGAAATACAAAGAAAAATTTGTGTGGTAGATAAAAATTACATCACATGAAATTGGAAGGTGAAAGTCAATTCCAAGAGGTAGAAAAAAATTACATCACATGAAAATAAATTCAAGATTTCAAATCAAAACCCAAAAAGCTAGATTCCAAATCAAAAGCCAAAAAGTAAGATTCCAAATCAAAATCCAAATTTCAAAATTCAAAGGTCCAAATTCAAGGTTCTAATCCCATGATTCAAATCCGAAAACCCCAATCAATAGAAAAAATCAAGGAAAGAAAAAATCCCATTAAACTGGCCCCAGGTGGCCTAATCTCCTTTGAATTGGGTCCGAGTGACCTGATCTTGTAGACCAAGTTCCCCAGGATGGCACACGGATGCCCAGTCGAGGAAAATCCAACAATCAAATATTTTGCAAGATTGGAAGAGCAATAAATTTCTTTCTTGTAATCGATCATCCCCGATAGCCTAGATTGGTTCAAAAGACCTAGCCTGGATACCAAATTCCCTAAGCTAGCACATGGAAGCCAAGCCAAGGAAAATTCAAAGATCAAGTACTAACATTTTTTACAAGATTGGAAGAGCTGCAAATTTCTTTCCCACAATTGGCCGCCCAAGGTAAGTGCTAAACTCTAAAGTAGTTATGAGATATTACCTGTTGCATTTTCAACTCCTACATACTCTGGGTGACAAAATGTGGTCATTATTTTCTTTGCTCTTCGGCTATTGGTATAGGCCTCGGCCAAAGAGGGGCATTCTATAGATATCGAATTTTACCACCTTCTACCAGCTATGATGAATTACGGATCTTGGATGCAACTTCTTACTTCCGATCAACAGAGATGATAATTGATTGAGGTAATCTAACCAAGAAACATCCCATACTCACCCAGAATCCCTAACATCCTATGTGAGAGAAAATAAGGAATTCAGTCCTAGGTGACAGTACAGGTGCATAGTACTCAGAATTATGATTCCAACGATATATGGTACGTCAAAATTGAACCGTCGGATCTCTCGCAATTGCTCCTAGAAAATTACATCATAATCGCATGCACCCCACCAGCCCTGCAAGCCAATGGTCATCCTCATAGGCAAACCCGCCTGCCCCGGACACCCATGGCTTGCCTCGTACACACCTTATCAGCGCTGTGCCCCCATGGCCTTGCATGCACCTCGCCTGCCCCGAGAGCCCTGCCCCGAGAGCCCATGGCCAGCCTATCGCACCCCTGCCAGCACCTCATGCCCCTGCCAGCCTATCACACCCCTGCCTATACCCCACGCCTGTGGCCTACCTTACATGCCCTCGCATACCCTGTGCACCCATGCATGCCCCGTACACCCTCGCCCAGCCTCATGTGCAGCTGTTAATGGCCAGAATATGCGTTCCAATAACTAGTTTGGTGAAGAGATTTTCTCTTCACCTGTTTGTGTACTCCACACTGTCCCACAAGTGTACCCCACACTGCGACCATTGGCTCAAAAAGGCATCTTTTTACCTTATTGGCTCAAAAAAATTACTTTTCCCCTATTGGCCAAAGAAATTTACCCTTCATCCCATTGGTCCAAAAATTCATGTTCTCACCCCATTGGTTTAGAAAAATCACTTTTTGACCCAATTGGCCAAGGAAATTCCTCTTTTCTCCCCATTGGTTCAAAAAACCTATACATACCCCCCCTCCCTTTGTTTTTTCACACTTAAGCTTTCCTATGTGGATTTCCTCCATAAAAAAGAAGATGTCCATAATTATTACCAGCAATAGTTGGACAAGCTCAAACAGTTCCATATACATTGCTTCGCCTGTTCTTCTCATCGGATAGTAAGCCACATTGCCAGTATTTTGTAGACACCCAATTTTGTCACCCTCTTTCGGCTATGATGAATTACGGATAGTGGATACGACCCCTTGCTTCCGATTAATAAAAGTGATGATTGACTATGGTAGCCCTAACCATGAACACTTCATACTTACCCAAAAACCGTGAAAATCCCGTGCAGGAGAAAAGAGGGTCCAATTATGACTTTTTATATATGAGCAAATCTAATCAAAATGACTATACAGATGGATAATACTCGGAATTATGATTCCAATGTTATATGGTACATTAAAATTGGACCTTCGGATCTCTCGCAATCGCTCCTCTAAATTTATACCTAGTTACGAGTAGGCCAGCCACGCATGCACGCCATACGCACTGGCTAGCCAGCCAGCAGGTCAGCCTAGCATATACATTGAGCTTGCTAGCCAGCCAACCAGCCAACCTCTGCACTCACATCACATACGCCCACTATACTTGTCCCGCACCTACCGCGTGCCCTTGCATGCCAACCTGTGCGGCCTGGTGTGCTAGCCTACGTGCCCCTACGAGCCAGCCCATGCTCCCTTATTGCCTAGCTCGTGTGCCCCTATGCACCCTCGTATGCTAGCCACACACCCTGGTGAGCCAGCCCATGTGCCCCTGCCGCCCAGCTTGCACGTCCCCACGTGCCAACCAGTGTGCCCATTGCTTGCCAGCCCTATATACCCCTGCATGCCAGCCCACACACCCTTGCCTATCACCCCTATGCACCCGCTACTTGCCAGCCCTGTACGCATGCCTAACCTATCCAATGCACCCATGCAGGCCCCATGCACCCCTACCCAGACTCGTGTGCCACTGTCAATGGCCAAAATTTTTGTTCCACTAACCTAGTTTCTTCACCCTCTTGTGCATTTTACATTACCCCGCTAGCATACACTACGCCACAACCTCCTATTGGCCTAAAAAGGAATCTATTCACCTTATTGGCACAAAAATATTTACTTTTTCCCTATTAGTCCTAGAAAATCATCTTCCATCCCATTGGTCCAAATTTTCATATTTTCATCCCATTGGATTAGAAAAACCACTTTTTCCCCCATTGGTCAAGGGAATTCCCTTTCCCTCCCCATTGGTTCAAGAATCCTACAAATACCCCCTCCCCTTGGTTTTACACAAGACAACACCACAACATCCAAGTCTCCAAGAGAGCATCCTTAGTAGAGAAGCTCTACCCTCTCTCCTCCCCTTTCCCCTTGAGGTTTTTCAAGTCTTCAGAGAGATCTTCATAAGATCCGAAGTGTTCTTCGGATCTTCGAAGTTTTCTTTGGGCATTCAAAACTCTTCAACCCTCTTTGCCTTCTTCGAGTGAGATTTTGCATAGAATAAATTTTCCCTTAGTCTCCCGTCCCCTCTTGAGGTTCTTCTAGTCTTTGGAGAGATCTTCATAAGATCCGAAGTAGTCTTCGGATCTTGAAGTGTTCTTCGGACCTTTGAAGTTCCTCAATCCCTAGGATCAGCCTATCCCAGTGGAAGTTCTACCAGAGTGCCACCTCATCCTAGCCCTCCTATAGCCTATCCCCAGCATAAGCTCTGTCGGAGTACCACCACAACCAAAACCCAAAAGTAGCCTATCCCTAGTGGAAGCTCTACCGAATTAATACCACGGTCAAAATCCAAAAGTAACCATTCTTAGTCTGAACTCTATCGAATCAACATCTCTCGAGAAAAGGAAGTTAGAGGTCAAGACCATCTTTTGTTGAGCTAGGAGAATCCAAAAGACAATCTGTGCCAGTGCTAATCAGGGGTCCACCCCGCTTGATCCGAAACAGGGGCCAAGCTCAGGTATAATTTCTCAACAGAATTAATGCAATGTAGACTTTATATTAACCCTGTTTTAGTGTACATAATTATTTAAATTCAATCAATGAATATATGTGTGAAAACTTAGCCATACATGTGGAATGGGAATAATTGTGAAAAATGTTCGTTCTGAAGCATCTAGTAGGAAGACCGGTTGAACCGGGTAGATTGGGTGCCTAACACCTTCCCAAGTCTACAACCTGAAACTTACCCTAAATCTCTAGACCAGACCAATTCTCAGGCCCCTTTCGCATAAATTGGGCCCATCACCGGGTCCTAGGCCCATAATCCTAGGTAGTGACTCCAAACCCTTTTGTATGGTTTCGATCCCCATATTGGACCATCATCAAATCCCCGTATCGAATGACAAATTTTACACTCATGCAAAATAGGGCCCTACGTTTCTCTAAGGGGCAATACGGTGGTGCGGGGCCCACAAGTAAGCACACAAGACACACCCGTCCCTCATGAAAGGGGAAGAGAGGAGAGAGGATGGATTGTAGGCAAGTCCTTTTTTCCCCCTCCTCACCGAAAAGGGGGAAGAGAGATCTCATCTTCTGGCTGCTACCCTCATAGTGGCAATTCCACTGGGGATAAATGTCAAGCTTCCGACACTAGATACTACCTCTAAATGTAAGAACATTTTCCACCACATCTGTTTGAAAACATGTTTGGCTAACCCATGTTTATATTTGTACTCACTAACCACATCATGCATCATGCACTAAGTGAAATCATTTGGTGAGGGATCCTCTGCCATGCCCGCACCCTCGGGGAGGTCAATGAATGTCATAGAGAGTACTCTAAGAGCAAATGGTAACCGATTCTTGTACAAGGGTGCGGGGTATTGTTAAACAGTGAGGATGTTCATAATTGTTCCAGCACCCTCGGGGAGGCCCATGCACTTTATGACATTCTGAGATCGAATAATGGTATTCCCACATTACACTTTTGCACACAATCACTCATGGTTCCACCACCCTGTGGCCAGTTGCTTAACCTCATGTGTAGTCATGAGTAATGGGTAAGGAAGTCACCCCCTTGATCTCGTACCCATGGGTATATCAAAAGGATCGCATACCCTATGTATATAGATCCTATCAAGGAAGCCTTGTCGGTCCTATTACATCCACCGCATGCTCGCATCATATAGGAAATAGATGATGAACGCTAGGAACACCATAAGCTGATCTATAGAATTTATTTACGGTCTTGAAAAGGAATTTTCCTATGATACATTCTAGTCATAATGAATGCTCTCCTAAGTGGGTTTCGGATAAAAGATGTCCTTCCTCCTTAGAAATGAAATATGGATGATTTGGCATATGCGATCAGGGCTGATTTTTGCCAAAGTCCCACGAAATGCCGAATTATCTAAAAGACCCGAGGAAACTAGGAGGAAGGTCACCTAGTGGGATAAGATTAAGGAAAGCATGGCTTTATTGGTAGAGAATGTATTAATAGGAGTATTTTGGTCAAGCCATTTGTGTGTCCCTCCTGCTTATGACATTGAGTGGACTAAAGGCATCAACACCTACCCACTCCCTATCATTAAGCAGACTAACTTCGGATGGATCATTGACTGACAATTGAGTGGATGAATGAGTAAAGGGTTGGGAATATAAGAATCCAAAAATAAGCCACTTTTGGTTCAGGCACAATTCCACTCAAGTATTCTTCGAGGCCCATTTGGACACGTCAGGGTAACTGATTGACTCGATTAAGTCCAATGTCACCTCCGTCATCTCTTTGAGATTGTCTACCACCAAGTGATTACCACCCAATTCACATGGATCCACATGACTCTAAATCACTTGAGCAAGGATGGGTCCACCTCGTGGAGACCTTTCAGACAGAAATGGCTGAGGTCAAAAGAGGGATAGCACAGATACTTCATGCACTCCAAAACCCTCCCAGGGCTGAACCAGCACAAGCTACAAGAGAGTTGGATAAGAACGAATCTATAGGTCATCTCAGGAATTCTTCCAGAGTTGACTTAGGAGAACCAAAGCAAGTCAGACCAACCAGTCAAAGAGGAGTTTCACCTCCCATCCAAATGGTCAATGGCGGGCCTATTCCAGGGTCCCTCCTCCCAGGGTAGTAATTGAAGATGAAGAAGAAGAGTTTGCGATGCATGTCCAAATGGAACCTCCAGAGATGGAGAGAGAAAGAAAAGTTAGAAAGCAATTGGAGAGATTGGAAAATATGCTCCGAACGGGAAAAAGTTCGGAAAGCCAAATAGTGGATTCTAATGAAATAAATTTCTTTTTTGGGGCAAGGATTCCTGATAAGTTCAAATGGCAGACTGACAGATTCAATAGGTCAGGGGACCCCAAGGCTCATCTCAAAGTCTTCCTTAGCATTGCCAAGTCATAACAACTTGTGGACAACCAGATGGGGTAAGCCTTCATGTTAACCCTATCTAGACCGGAACTAAGGTGGCTCACCCAATTGGAGTCTTCCCAAACCCAGAATTGGACAACAGTGGCAAAAGCCTTCACCAAGTAGTACTCATAAAACACCAAAGTAGATGTGAAATATTGGGAGCTTAAGATATTGAGACAACAACCAAGAGAAGGATTCACCACCTTCATGATGAGGTTTAGGAATAAGGCTACCAAGATGGTAGATAGGCCTTCAGAAGCAGAGCAAGTAGAAATGCTGAATGAAAACTTGTCAAAGCCTTATTATGATGTCCTTTACTATCAATGTCACACCCCATTCTCACAGAACCGGGCAAGTGACCGAGTTAACACCGGTTAACCCAAACCTGCCAGATCATCAGATACTGTATTCCACCACAGAATACACACAACTAATATAAGCTCATCAGATCAGCAAAAGACTAAGTTTTACCTGTGAATAATCCCATAATACTTGATACCCAAATTGTGATACAATAATTATATACATGTGGGCCCAAAGGCATGATATTTACACAATAAAAGTACAATTCATATATCAAGTATGTAAAGGAAATCATCAAAATAATCAAAGTACACAACTCGGCTTGGCAACAAAGGCTAGAGCTCAGCTCGGCATCAAAGGTTGAGCCCAGCTCGGCATCGCATAGTAGAGCTCAGCTCGGCCTCAGAAGTGGAGCTCAGCACGGCCTCAGAACTGTGGTCCCACAGCATAACTCTCACACGAGCAATTAGTGCCGTGCTTTAACTCCTCAGGGGTCCACCAGTCCTCTTCAGGAAACTCGACTGTGGGACCCACCCCACGCTCCTCAGATGAACGACCTGCGAAATCATCTAAAAAGGGGGTACCCGTGGGATGAGCTCACTAGCTCAGTAAGTGGTAAGATGGACCACACAGTAGTCCACACATCAAAACACAATCATATGCACTACATGCCATGCTATACATTTTAAATCACATCCACCTAAGCAACATTACTAAGTCCTTGGTTTTAGTGCTACTACAGCCACAGTGCTCATATACTCCGGGTACGAGCAGCGAACTCCCTCCCGCGATACGCCCATAGGGCTGTCGGAGAAGGCCCACCGTGAGTACTCGAAAAAGTAAAGACAATGCCGTCCACCGGCTCTCAACAGAAATGTAAATGACTGAATATAAAGGTGCTGACTCCAGCAATTTAAAAGCAGTACGATTGGCCCTCTTGAATGTACCACCGGGGTTGCCGACTGTCCTACATAACTCGTCGGGCGTTATGTCTAACCGCCACAGTGACCCGACGACCGCGACCACTGCTTCCCCCCAAATGATAACCCAACACCTTAACCCCTGTTGGGAAGGGTCGTAGCACGGGATGGTGAAAATCCTAATACCGCATGCTCCTATATGACAATAGTACGATTGTATAGTGCCACCGCGTCCCATTCCACGGGCCACCAATGCACTCGTTTCCAAGCCGACTACGGCATCTATTCTATCAATGCATCATGCACCGTGATGTCCACATTCAACATATAAACATCTCATTCAATTGGCATTTAGAAAGTAAACATAGCACACATGCATAACAATGTGAGGAATGACTAATCTACATAGCATATTCATGATGGCATGACTAGACTAGATATAATTAAATGAATGCCAAACAATGCCTTGAACAAGGCCAAACATCCTCTCCCCACTTACTTGTAGTGTACAAGGATTCCCGTTCGGTACGGGTGAGATCCGGTGCGAAACGGGTAGGATTTGGTGAACCTAACATAATTGAGCGAGATTAGTACCTCACCATTTTAGGATCAAAATTAATGAGATCCGATGACAAAATCATGTTTAGAACTTTAAAATAAGCTCGCACGTCCGATTTGGGTCCAATCGGACGTAAGAATCGCCTTCGGGGCCACACAGGTGGGTCAGACAGGTGGGCTGTCTGGCTCACCGGTCCTACCCACCGGTTTAGACCGGCGGGACGGGTAGGAGCCCACCGGTTGGCCCACTGTTCTGGCCCACCGGTTGGGCCAGGGGGCCCTGCTAAGATCGATAGGTAGGGTGGCCCACTGGTTAGCCCGCCGGTTGTGCCCGAAGGCTCTGCCCTCTCAGGTGGGTGCTCACAGGCGGGCTGGATGGCCCACCAGTCCCACCCACCGGTCTTGGCAGGAAAACTGTTGTTTCTTCCCAACTTCCTCCATTCTTTGGGGATTCAAATGGGGGCTTTTTCCAACCCATTCTTCACACTTTCAAGTCTTATAGGATGGCTCTAACCTAGATCTAGGTTGGATTCAAGTGATGGGAAACCATATTACCTTCTTTGCTCAAGAACGACTTCAAACCCTCCAAATCACTTCAAACCCACAATGCTTCTTCCACCTTGTCAATACCTCTTCAAATCCTTCAAGATCAACACATAAATAATCTATTAAACCTTAGATTCATCATTTCAAAGGGGATTTACAAGATCTCAAGAAACCCTACTCGAATCAAGGGTTTAAGCTTGGGTATGGTGAATGTTTAAGGAACTCGACTTTGCTTACCTCCAAATGTAGATCTAGAGTTGAAGGTCACTCTTCAGGCGCCGGAATGGGAAGATCAAACTTCGGCGCCACTGTAATCCTCGTCTTCTTCCTCTTCCTTCTCTTCCCTTCTTCTTCCCTTTCTTTTCTCTCTCCTCTTTACTATCCTCACCAACGTATAGGTGTCATAAATGAAAAGAAAAGAAAATCCTAAATGCTATATATATATACTTCATAAATAACTGAATAGTGCACATGGATGGGTCACTCAGGTGGGTGGGTGCACCCACCTGTCCGCCCACCTGAGGGCCAAAACTTGGGATTTTAACAGAGTTCGGGCCTGGCACGAATCCCACCCTAGCGTATGATGTAGTATACATATATACCTTAAAATACGGCTATAATACCTGCTTTATCCGTACATGGCCTTATGGTAGGTGCATGTACACGGCTTGGGCACTCCCGTCTCTTTCGACACGGGCTCGGACTTATCGGGCCAGCCGGTGTTTAAGGTCACCCTTGCCATCATAGCCCATAAGGAACCCGCTCTAACTCCCTCTGGTTCGGTCTCTGCACGGTTAAACAGGTTCAACCGCGAAATCAGACCGGGTTTAAGAAGTAGTGTATTACATTACCCCCCCTTCTGAAAGATTTCGTCCTCGAAATTGTGTACCTGGTTGATCAAAAAGATGAGGGTACTTGGCTTGCATTTCATCCTCTACCTCCCAAGATGCTTCTTCAAGTGAATGATCCACCCATTGCACCTTTACATAGGAAATAGAGCAGTTGCGAAGGGTTTTCACCTTCCGGTCCAAAATTTCAGCCGGCTGTTCTGTATAGGTCATGTCAGCTTCAAGGTATTTTGGCTTCACGGGTAATACATGAGAGGGGTCATGAACATATCGCTTCAGCATGGATACATGGAATACATTATGAACATCCCCAAGTGAAGGTGGTAAAGCAAGCATGTAGGCTACTGAGCCAACCCGAGATAAGATCTCAAATGGTCAATGTATCTTGGGCTCAACTTTCCCTTTCTGTGAAACCTTTGCAACCCTTTAGTAGGAGAGATCTTGAGAAATACCTTTTCTCCTGGCTGAAATTCAATGTCTTTTCTGCGGGTGTCAGCATAGCTCTTTTGATGAGACTGAGCTGCTTTAATCTGTTCTCTAATAACGTCGACTTTGTCACAAGTCATCTGTATCATCTCAGGTCCTAACATTCGACGTTCACCTACCTCATCCCAATACAAAGGAGTTCTACACTTTCTGCCATATAACGCCTCATATGGAGCCATCCCAATTGTAGCTTGGTAACCGTTGTTATATGCAAACTCCATAAGAGGTATATATTCTTCCCAACTGCCACTCATCCCCATCGTACATGCCCTGAGCATGTCCTCTAATATATGTATGGTTCGCTCCAACTGACCATCCGTCTGTGGGTGAAAAGCAGTACTCAAATTCAGTTGTGATCCCAAGGCACGCCGTAAGCTTTTCTAAAATCTGGAAGTGAACCTTGGGTCCCTATCTGAAACAATGCTCACTGGCACTCCATGTAAGCACACTATGTTGTCCATGTAAGGTTGTGCTAGTTTGGCCATGGAGAACTTGGTCTTAATGGGAATGAAATGAGCAGTCTTGGTAAGCCGATCAACGATCACCCATATCGTGTCCATTCCCTTAGGTGTACTTGGTAGTCCGGTGATGAAGTCCATTGTAATCCTTTCCCACTACCATTCTGGTACTGGGAGTGGCTGAAGAGTACCATAGGGTGGATGCCTCTCAGCTTTTACTTTCTGGCAGGTAAGACAAGTCGCCACATACAGAGCTATGGTGACTTTCATGTTTGGCCACCAGTAACTTTGTTTGAGGTCTTTGTACATTTTGGTACTTCCTGGGTGAAGTGAGTACTCGGAGCTATGTGCTTCTCTCACTATCTTATCTTGTATATCCAAATCATCGGGTACACACAATCTGTCTCGAAACATCAAT